>NC_142713.1:28932114-29232114 GCF_055471065.1 Atractosteus spatula | reverse complement strand
AATGACAATGACCTGCTTGTTGCAGTACATAGAGGTAGTTAATGCAATTCCCAGACTTGACCCTGGGGATTTGGCAACTTCAACTAGCAGAGGCCCGGAAGCTGTTGCTATTGAATCTGTAAAAAAAAAAACAAGAAAAAGAACATTCTAGGAAACAAAATCAAGGCTGGCTCTGACTGACTTAGGAGGACAGAGCCTATTTCATTTCCTCCTGGTTGTACAGGAACTGATCTACTGTACCTTTATCACCCAGTTTATTAGTGAAAGAAGCACAATGTCTGCTTAAGCTTTAAAGCTCAAAACCCTGCACAAATACATGGACCAGTGATGGAAAAATTATTTATTTAAGCAACTGAGGAGCACAACATCATGTCTCTGTAAACAGACTTTACAACAATGTGTAATATTCGGTAACTCAGAAGCACACACTGTATTGTTTTTAGGTGTTTGGGAGGTGGTCCGCTGTCTGCTTCTTATTTTTCATTCAGGGTTAAACATGAAACACAATCAGGAGCTAAACGAAAAGGGAAATGGGGTTGGGGTTTTTCCTCTGTCGCTGGAGCTGGGACAGCACTGCCTTGTCTTTGGGTGCAATTATAATTATAAGCATTGGGGCGACAGAGGGCTTGTTGGTAAGAATGCAAGGAGATAAACAATTCAACGGCTTCTCATGTCCTATTTATCACGCTGGCTGATGTAGCGGAGAACACGATGAGGGAGAAGAGATTGTGGTATAAATAACTCTCTCCAGGTGGGAAGAAGTGCTTTGTGCGAACTGGTTAAAGTGCAGAGGAATAAGAAGGGGAGAGGGGTGATAAGTGTATACCCATTAATAACAGAGCCATGGCAGAGAGGAATGAGTTTCTGGCAGTGTTGTCAAACAGCTTTCTGAAAAATGAATCAGCAGCACATTAATTATGCAACAATAAAGATGTTTCAATCATTAGGATACCTCCACCGTGACTGAATCGCTTTAATGTTTCTGTGATTTATTAGCTGAGGGACTTGATGAGGAGCATGCAGATTCATTTTTTTGCTTAGAATAAGTCTACATTTTTATTATTCTTTATTTTCTCAGTATTTGTTGAAACAATTTAAACTGCGATTAAAAAAACTCATTTTCAATAAAAAAAATCAGTCTATTGGTAAGTCTTGCTTAAAGGGATTATTAAAATATTAACAGATAATGATAAAACATTTTAACACCATGCATAAATAACATATCTTTCTTCTTCTGAAATATAAAGACACATGTAATGTTGCACTTCTTAGTCTCTTTTTTATCAAATATGGTTTGATATTTTAACTTTTGCACCAACACTGGAAACTGAAAGTGAAAAGACCTTTAGCTCATGAAAAACGAATCCACCTCCATGCATTTACCAAAATCAGTGGCTGTTACCAAACTGCCACATCAGAGCAGAAAGGACTTTACTTGACCAGCTTCTGCCTGCACTGGTCCAGTACTGTCTCACAGATGGTGAAAATTAAGTAAATCAATTTGTTGTTCTTTTTCCTTCTTCATCAAAACTCGATGAGCACTTCTTAATTACTCTGAGCAGCAGAAAAATAGATTAAAACCCCCACCAGTTTATAGCACTACAAGCTGGCTAAAGAATAGCCCTGTGAAAAATAAATCCCTTAATGAACTTATATCAATGACCCCTTCTTTTTGGAGTACAGAAAATGTGGTTTACATAGTTTTACTCAGTAATATACTGATACACACAAACCAAAAAACCCCCCGAACTGCTGAGGTTTAATAACTATGCAATAGAGAAATGTATTCCACCCATTTATAATTACATTTCTCATCATAGGGCCATAAAACTATAAATCTGTCAATTGAGGATTATATGTTGATACTGATAGAATACTTTTAAGAGGTCTCAGGAGCAAATGTATTAAAATGTTATAGGCCTAAAGCACTCCTGGAAAGGAACAGAGTTAGTAATTGTGCAAGGTTGGAAAATGAAGTGCAATGCAAGAAACACAACTCCCAGTTTGGAGAGCTGCAGCCCCTCTCTTTTCTCGTGTTACAGTCTATGAAACAACTGGTGGGAGTTTTAACTTTTTTTTTTTACCACCAGCACATTAGCTGTTTTCTTGTAGACTGATCTCATCAGATCTCAGAAGCTCTTCAAGGCTGGGCCTTGTCAGCACTGGGATGGAATATTTTAAAGCAGCACCATTGAGCTGCATTCGATAGACCAGTAGGTGGCATTCTTCTGTCTGGACCACCATTTCCAAATTAAATTCCCTGCTATGTTGACTGAGGACATTGTGCTATACAGTAGCAGACAAGCTCGTGACTACTTGGTCATTAAAGATACCAAGGCCCTCTTTGTTAGAGTAGAGATACTAGTGCTGGGTAAATTCCACTATGGGCTCTCACAGTCTGGGAAATCTAATTTAACCGGTGAAGTGATTCCACATTTCATTGTCTAACCCGCTGTATAGTGGGGCTGCAGGTTCAGAATGGTTACTGCAAGTCACCGAGGCATGCGCTGAACGTCAGTAATGCAGAATGTGGATTCCCTCCTATATTTAAAAGACTCTGGAAACCTTTGGAATGCAAAGTACGATGTAAATGTAGCATTATAATCCTTTGATGCAACTGCCTGCTCATCTACATTTCTATTGATTGACCAAAGCATTAATCTACAGGTAAGTTTTTTCTAGCTCAGTCTGACTCATCCACAACTCTCCAATGGTCCGGGGACAGGGCTCTGCTTTGAGATGACACGCAGAATAACTTGTCTTTCCTGACAGGAGGTTCGACAAAATGGGAAAGTGGTGTAGGCTCACGCCACCACTTGAGACTGCTCTCAAGAAGAGGAGGTTGAGATTCTGGGATCGTACCCATGACCGACACGTCATACTCGATGAGGAGCGTCGCTTCCTGCCCGCACTGTTTCAGAATGCTCATGGCCTCGGCATGGGAAGTTCCGTGGAGGCGGATGCCATCGATACTCAGCAGCCTGTCCCCCGACTTGACAGTGCCTTCCCTGAGGGAGGGTCCAGAAGAAGGTTCTGTGAGGGGGCTGTAACTTTAACACATAAACACGACTCTCCGCTCCTTCAACTGGAAAATAACATGCATTAGTGAAAGTATGGAATATAATTAAAAGAGCTGAAGAGGAGGAGAGAGCGCATTTTTCACATGAAAACAAAATGACATGGAATACCAACCACATTAAAATGCATTAACTAGAAAAATTAACATCAATATTACTTTCTAATAAAAAAAGCAGAAACTTGAAATAAATTACAATATGATACCACTGAAGCATAGCACACCACTGAGTTCCATTTCCATTTCACTGATATGAAATAAAATAAAACGACTGCTAATTTATTTCAATTGTGAAGTAAAAAGGCATGGCAGATCACTCAATTTCCAAGCAATCAAAAGTCCATTTGGATTATGCGAAAGCTTGGCTATGATTAGCAATGATTATGATCCCTTCTCTTTAGATCTGAGGGAGGAAAAGTTATCACTTATGGTAATGCGAGTTAGGAAAAATACAGCAGAAATATTCATTGGAATTTCAAGCAACCTCCCGCAGTAATTCCCAACAATGCCCAAAAAGACAAATATTTTACCATTTAAATCTTTTGTCAAAATGTATCAATTTGTCAATCACACACAATAGCCCTGTGGATTTTCACATTCCTGGGTTAGGATGATGAGTCACAGCCATTGTGTAGCAAGTATACCTGCATCTCAACACCAACAAAAATATTTTGGAAACAACAGGTTTACCTTGAACTTGGGACAGGAAATGATTTGTTACTGTATTACTGATGATTAACCAGTGAACACTAGGAGAAGATTATATCGTTTTATAAAAGCTTATGGGATCAGCTGACACCGTTCCACAAGCTCTTACCTATCTGCTGGGCCCCCAGGCCTGACTGTGGTTATGACAACGGGACGAGACTTGTTTCTGTCCTCATGGGCCCCTCCTGCAACAACCACAAGACATTTAGATTCCCATAACACTGGGAACAGTAGCATAATAAAAACCAAAGCCAGGCCATGTAATTGTTTCTAATTTGGTAGATATTTAGAAGGATAGGAAATAAAATGGGAAAAAACAGCAACTAAGCACAGAGTCAAAAAAAGGCTAATGTTTCCTAATGACAAAAGAGACTTCGGTGTCAAAGAGTCAACTTCAGCTCTAAAAGGACATAAATTAAATGTGTGATAATTTTGAAAATCCAAAACATCTGGGCTTTGCAAATTAAACAAATGTTTAAATACGAAGCTTCTTATGCAATATTTCAAAGCTAAAAAGGCTAAAGTATTAGCAATATTAAGAGATTCTTCCACTTAATGTTCAGCCTCAGAAGAACTCCATCTGCAAGAAGATGGTGTCAATGCCCAAAGAAAATGGCAATCCTCTTAATCTGACTAATATTAATTGAAGTGGTGAGTTTTCATGCTGTTGGCTATTATCAGTTATGTACAGTATCTTTTTAAGTATGCACAGAAGAATTCCCCCATCACTTAAGGATGAGCAAGTACTCAACATTTTCTGAGCAGCTAATATAAACGTGTCACGTTATCAAAATTATGTCAATGACTCTCATACAAAAACTGAAAGCAATTAGATATGACTGCTTTACACTAGTGCAATTTACTTTACCATATTACCAAAAGTAACATATACTGTAAATGCAATCATAAACTGTATTGTTTTATCAACCTGTGTGTACTTACCTCTTATGACAAACCCAAATGTGTTGCCTTCTTTGTGTAAAGTGACTTCTACATTTTTAAAAATCACCCCTGAGCCTTGAACAGCTGCAAAATAGTAAAAAAAACATGAGGAATTTTTTAAAAGTAGATTTTTCAACACAGCCTTGGGCACTGGACACTTAGTAACCTACTTCTCTGCTGCAAAATTACACAGTAAACAGCTTGAAGTTAGACTATCGCATAAACCACCAACGCAAAAAAGCTAAATACTGTATATTTTTTTACAACTGCAACATAGAAAGGTTCATTGAAACTATGAACTTTATGGTGAGAGTTAGCAAAAAACAGTTTAGAGCAATATTCAGCTGGCAGTGGTTAGCAAAGAAGCTGGAATCTCTTAAAAAGTGAACTTTGTTGCAGAAGGCAAAATTATTTGAGTCTCTTAAGAATTTTCTGGACTACCTTTCTGTGCACACATGAGCTTGTTTGTTTGTCTGAAGGCATGCTTACCACTTATTTATTAAAATAGAAAATGCTGCTCAGTACAATTTATTCCAATTTACTTTATAAGATAAAGGCAAACAGGAACATACATATTTCTTGATTGCCCCTTCAACTTTGTATTTTACACAGATAGAATTAAGGAAAATTCAGTGAAGTACAAATTGTTTGATGGAAAAATGTCTCCACTAACAGATTGAAGAATGATGTTTTATAATACCAGTGCATACAATAATACATTTTGTTTGTGTGAAAACATAACACATTTTAAACAAAGCCCATTTTAAAATGATCTATCTAAACATTTTTTCCATAAAAGTACTATTTACAGTATATTATGTGTTGAATTTCTTTATAATGTATAATTCTGTTCGCTTTCTGAAGTGAGAGTCAATACCTGGCATGAGGGACATGTCTCCATTTCCACAAGCAAATGTATTTCAGTGGCAAAATACATTTAGAAACCTACTGTAAGTCAACTTTAGGGATCTTCTCTACCTCTTCACGAATACATACAACCACTGAAGCAAATAGCCAGGGAATGTTATTCAGGTTTATTTTCTCAAATGTGATGAAAAATCAACAAGAGTGGAACAGGACTGGAGCTCAACTATTTCTTCCCTGTGTCTAGCTGTTCTTGGTGTTTACACAGTGGGGGTTCCTAATATTTTGACCTGTGAGTGTACACTCTCTGTAATAGATGTACAAAGCCACTACTCCTCTATATTCAACCATATTTTTTTTATTTTCTACTACCAGCCTTATTCAGCTCATCCACTTTATTTTTGTTTATCCAAGTTTCTGAAAATACTACTTTCTACTGTACAGTAGATGGCTGTACCTCTAACTCACCATCGGTTGTCTTAGAACCTTTATAGCTGACTGAGCTCATTCTACAGAAAATGCCTATTTTAATAACATATACTGGTATATTTTATAATTCCCTGCAGCAGTCATAATGAAGGAGCCTCTCTTCCAGCCCTATGTAACACAAAAAAGCATTTGCTTCAGAGACAGAACTGTGATTACCTGTGGTCATTAGCCTGCTGTTTCAAGTGAACAATTATTATGGCATTTTATGTGATCGATCAATGAGATTTGCACAGAAAGCTGTGTTTGCAACAGAAGATAATTACTTACAAATAGGTGGCAGCTCATACTCCACTTCCAGCACTACCCTCTCTCCAACATTTTTGAGGAGACTAATAATTTCATCATGCCGAAATTTGGTTAAGTTTATCCCATTTACTGATTTTATGTAGTCTCCGACATTTAACTGGTCGCTCCTGTAAAAAAAGCAAAATGTTTCTATTTATTTGGGAAAGAAGTATTTCCTTTTAGAGTTATTTTATACTGCTGAAACTATTTTAAAATGTTGTTAAGACAATTAGCAAAATGATAATCAAACACTTCAAATCAAACAGTGTTTCTACGTAGCTCAAGCACTGTAAATACGATTACTGACATTTTCCTCATAATTTATATTGTAATATAAATATAAAAAACTATCAAGTCAATTCAAACATAAAGAAGAGAGGATCTGGTCCTTGGCGGGATGAACCCTGCTCCTAGAGTAACACGTTTGTTTCTGGTTTTCATTCCATCTTCAACCTTAATGACTTAATTGGAGCAATTACAGTAAGTGGATAAGAATCAAATCATTTGTGTTTTCCAGGTCTTAACAGGGTGTTAATTGAAAGCCTCTCAAAACCAGCAAGAACCCAGCACCTAGCCTACTCCTGTGTTACGTCCCCAAGTGTCTAGGGGTAAAGGGGTGTAACATTTAGGATAATTTTTGGATGCAGGTGGGTTCTGGTGAGGGACTTAGGAAGCGTGACAACAATAGTTGGTGCAAAAGTGATGATTTTAAGGTGAATAAGTGACTGGTTTGTAATTGGACACAATAACAAACAGTGAAAAAGAACTAGAGTGGTGCCAAAGAAAAGAAAACAACAAACAAAATGGAGCTGGCTAAGAAAGTGAGGGAAGCTGACCTAACTACAAAAGAAAACCCAAAACACACGGTCTTCGGCATCTTCAAACGCCCTAGCTAACCTTCACTGACTACCCAAAACCATACAAGACAAACGGCCGTCACCCGTACTAAACTAGTGTGACTAATACAAAAATCAACTACTGTATGTGTGTAAAGTGTACCCAACAACCTGAACTAACCCTATACACAAAAGTTCACACAAATACACAAGTGAACTAGGAATACAAATAAGGGAAAACGAGAGTAGTCAACAAGAACAGGGTACAAAAGAACACAAACGTTGAACATATAACACATTAGGGCAAGGTAATGGCGAAACAAAGATAAACAAACAAACAAATGAAAGTACAAAGAGATGAACAACAAAACAACAAAACAACAAAACAACAAAACAACAAAACAACAAAACAACAAAGCCGAAGCTGTACGAAGACACGAGCGAAGCGAAACCAAAGCCGAGTGGGACCGAAGTCAAACAAAAGGCTCCTTCCTTCTGAAAACCTCCATGTTATATAGTGAATAAGATGAGTTCTGATTGGTTGAGAAGCTGATTGAAGATGATGTCACACAGAAACAATGATATAATGGGACCAATGGGGAAGGGAGAACAATCAAGGTCAGGAAGTGTGGAACATAGCAACAAAACACACATAGACCACACAATGGGACGTAACATCCTGCTTGAGCAATTTATTCAGAGATTTGTTCCAAAACAGCAGATGATTATCTTTAAGATTCAACTCTTAACTAAAATCAGGAAAAGAACAAGATATGATTTCACATGAGAACCTGAAATGTTGAAACAGTTGAGAAAGGAGAAAATGACTGTGTATTATACAGTACAGTATATTGAACATTCAAACGCCACTCGGACGGCAACCTATGAATTGGACCCGGGGCCCCAGCACTGTGAGACAGCAATGCTAACCATTGTGCTGCTGTGCTTCTCCCAGTTTATTTGCAGCTCAAACGTTTGCCTATTCCTGTACTGGAGTTTACTAGACTAATACAGATGCTTAAATACACACCATTGAATTTCTGGTGGAGGCCTTCCAGTAAAATTCATTCAATTTTTATGTACTACTCCAAACTGTTCCAAAACAGGGAGAAAACAAACTCAAATCCACCTTTAGATACAGTACATACAGACATATTTTAGAAGGCATTCAGTCTTAGAAGCATCTTTTTACTGGCTTCTTTATCTGAAATGATCTTTTTCCTGTACATAACTAAGAAGGAATTAATTCTTAAATACCATAAATCCTCTTCTAAAAGTAATGCAGAATTCATGTGCAATCAACACTGAACATCCAAAGAAACCTCTCACTATTTATTGAATATATTTTTCGAAAAGTAAATTACTGTATATTGAATTTGAGTCCTGGTTAAATGCTTTTGGCATCATTTTAAATAACTGTTCATTCATGAATGACTGACACACTCAAGTGACTTGGCACAAATGCTAAATTACAGTACCTTGTTATGGAGAGATTTGATTGGGCAGAGGTGAGGAGGTTATTAAGCCCATTAAATGTTAAGGCTAGAGTAAATCACAAAAGAAAAACACAGAAAGCAACCAGTATGCCCCACTTATCAAAACCCAAGATAGACTTGCTAGCAGAGGAGCAAAGCTGTATTTAGCACTGGTTTAGTATAATCCACCATAATGGATGTCAGCAAATGTGTCTCAGATGAGCAGAAAAACACTAATTGTTGTTTACAACAGACAAATCTATGGGGAGGTTTGAAAAGGAGTGTCTAGTCATTACAGAACTGCGCGTGTTTAATTAAAATAACACTAAATAATTAAAACGATTATTAAAAGAAAATCAGAATCATCCCTCCTGCTCCATGTTTTTGCATTTCAAGTCACTTTTTATCTGTCTATGTATGAAAGCCAATTAGCACCATACATAAAAAAAACATTATTGCATTATAGCATGTTTTAATGAGACAACATTACTTATTTTGCAGTTGCCATTGCATTATGATGAATAATGCTGGCAGCACATCTCCACCAACATACAATAGTGTATATCAGTCTATTGGTTGTAGCAGTAGGTTCTAGGGGCCTGAAGCTGTTCCAGTGAAGTGTTTCTTGTTTTTTTCCTATGTCCTAAACCAAGCTGAAAGTACTTATTGAGAGAACCACCAGTTGCTATCTTTCAGTTTTTGAATGAAAAACAAAACAGACAAAAACATTTAGCAAGTTTATGTTTAAAAATAGCTTAGACACCAGAATACCATCTTCGTATAAGTATCATCTTCATTTAGAATAATAAAAGAATAATGCCACATCCCTTTTGTAGAAAATAATTAGGATAAAGGAAACACGTACTGCATGTATTTTTAGTTTCTATTTTTACTTCTGGTAATTGAGCATTCCTGGGTTAAACACATGTCATCAACTAACTCACTAAGTGATTAGAAACAAACACTCGCAAACCTGGTCTCTCGCTTTTGGAAGCATTTGGGTCAGGTGACAAGTTGCTGCCTTGGACCCGTCCCCAACAGTTGTGTGAAATGCAGAAAATACACAGTGTAGCATGAAACTGCCAACACATTGACATGCACTCCCGCGTAAGCAGTCAACATTAATGCACAGACATGAATTTAAAGAAACTATTGTATCATTTCACAATGCCACAAATACCAATGCAAATCTACCCCTAGTGTTCTGTGTATGTGTAAGTTGCCTACTCATTCATTGTGGAAAAAGTTAAATTAAGTCCAGCAGTGGTAGACAAGAATTATGTTACATGACATGCTGGACAAAGGTGTTTGTCTAAGTTTTACACAATGATATGTCATTAAAACGCAATACTTATTGTGACATAATCTTGTTAAAATGCAATAAATATAGTGAAACAATGCAATATTTCTTGGTAATAACGTGATACTTATTGAGAAATACTTATTAATACTTATTGAGAAATGATAGTGTTTTCTGGTAACAACGCAATCATATTTTTTCATGTGGAGCTAATTGGCTTCCATATTCAAAAGACATTAAGTGGAGAGTAAATAAAACCAATCGTGTCCCAGTGGCTCACTAAAACATCATATTATGTAAGGGTGCTGACGAGCCAGGTTGTATCTAGTTTCCCTGAGTTGTCAGTCAAAACCCTATGGATGAAGAACTTGACTGGCTGATGGGTTCATGGACCAAGTAGATAATGACAAGATGTCAAACCAATTTCAAACATTGAAAATGTAAAACAAGGACATGACAAAAAAGATGTGGTCTAGAATGCCATTTCATCTGACACTGGTGCACAGTGAGAGAGGTGTATTAAATTAACAATGTGAAAATAATATAATGGAAATAAAATACAGTTTAATGAATTAAACAGAGTCTTATGTAGTAAAGAAATAGGTTGTTCGATTGCGCAGTTTCATCGGTATCAGTGCTATATTGGTGACAAAAACAAAAAAGACGAAGAAGTTGAGTAATCCATAATATTTGTAAAACAGGCATCAGAATAAAAATCAGGGATGCAAATGGGTTGGATAAGCAGCTGTGGGAAAAAAAATACTGTGCGACTGGAACCCACATGTGTCGGGAGACGATGCGGATTGTACATTAGAGAGGAGACAGCGAATCCTCCTGCTCTCTCTGTGGTGCGATCACGATGTGAGCTAGTGAAACGGAAAGCAGACCTCCTAACCCTGCGAAGAGCAAATATGCCTGACAAGCAGCTAATTGAACAAGCCCCAGGATCCTTTTGCTTAATCATGGAATCATTTATGAGGTGTATTTAAAAACACACTTCCAAAACAGCAGCGGCGACAGGCAGCGGTACCTAGCAGCGATGCCTCCCTGGCGCAGATTAGACACTCTGGGCTTGCCGTCCTTGTCGATGCCCCCAGATACTGTGAGCCCCAGGGTGGTGCCCTCCTTCTTCATCAGTTCCACTATGGTTGAGCCCTTAAACTCATCTGGAGAGGAAACAGAAAGGCGGGGAGGGGATGTTAGAATTGAAAGGGGAGATGCTGGATGACAGTCCTGTAGAAGCAGAGATATCACTTTCTGGTCCCAGCTCAGCAGCGCTCCCACTGTGTACTTGTATGTGCCTGCTACATGGCATTTACAATTACAGCTCAATTACAACTGTCACGGGATACTGCTGCATAAGAGTGGAGAATTGTATCCAGCAGCATCCAAGAACAAATGTAATGGTCGTTTTTGTACAGTAGTTTACCACAGCAAATTTAATTCTCAGTTTGTAAGAGTTGTAAAAAGGGTTTACTGTACTTAACATATTGCCCTTGCTAGCTTTCATTACTATTATTTACACATGCCAATCTCATGTTTATTCTTAAAACTTTACATTTAAAGTTAGTACTTATTACTATACTAATATTAGTACTTAATAAACTAGAGATGCTAGGATTGGCTTAACCCTGGTTTAGAAAAAATAAAAACATGACAAAAGAGCTAAAGCCCTCTCCAACTTTGGTATGACCATATCCGATTTTATTGTCTTCTGGGGCAATGTTTATTATGTGGCACAGATTTTTCAGGAACAAGAACATAAACAATTTCAGGTCTTCTGCGGAGGAGAAGAGTATGATGAAGCCAGTTCATAGATGGAGATGTTTAGGAGGCTACGACTGTTGAAGGCCAGGATAATATCTGGCACCGGAGGTTAACTCCGCTTCAAGAAATGCTCTGGGATTTTTAACGAATACGGAGAGTCAGGACCTCGCTTTTACGTCTCATCTGAAACACAGTACCTTTCTCGTGGTATAGTGTCCCTGTCACTACACCTTGGACATTAGACTCACACTCCCTACTGGTCCCACTAACAGCTCTTCCTGCAGCAACCCAAGCTTTCCCAGGAGGTCTCCCATCCAGGTACTGACCAGGCTCACACCTGCTGAGCTCCAGTGGGTTGCCAGTTGTGAATTGCAGGGTTATATAGCTGCTGGCATGTGAGAGAGAAAAAACAGAGAAGGAAGATAGACGGAAAAGAGGAGAAACAGCGTGCCAGATGAGATGACCTTGATCAGCATTAAAGACCAGATTCTAGCTAAGTATTTGAACCTTGTTTAAGAAAGCTTACTCTTCTGTTATTTTAAGAAACTAATTTACTTTATAAGGAATTCCCAGGCTAAAGACATTGTCTCCGAGTTAGCATTTCTAGAAGTGGGAGAAAGATTCCCATTCACTTTGAAGCAATTGGGTATATTCTTGGCATTTCTTTATAAATTGGGTGTTGTATTTATTTATTTTCATTATTATCCTTCTCTGTTTTTCTATTTTCTTAACTCCCTATTCTGTAACAGTATTATGACTACCTTAATTAATCCTGCCTTTATCAATTTATTTGTACAATGGGATGAAGTCTTAAGTTCAGTAATTAGGATTTGAAGAATGTTTTTCACAATCATTTTTAATTATTTGTGGAATCACTATGTAAATTGAAAAGAAGGAAAGGCAGTTTGATGTATTGTGCAGTTAACACATTATTAATAAGTATGGCATTTTAAGTGGTATCTGTCAGTTTAAACGATGGTTAAACATGTTACTATTTGGAAACATATAAATGCACACCTTGTCAAAGGCTACTGTTTCCAAATGAGTAGTTTTCTACAAAATAATTGCAAAACTAATTTTAATTAGTATGTCATTTTTAATTTTCACAAGCTGTCTGATCATAAGTAATGCTGTTCAGCAGTTTGTTCAGTTTGCAACAGACCAGTGGAATAAATCCTAACAACTTTAACCACTAGAGAGAAAGCAGATCTGACTCTTCAAGCAAGTCGACAACAGCAAACAAAATGAACACATTTCATAATTCTGGTTCCAGTGGCTCTCTTATTAAGATGCAAGTCTAAAAACGAATTATACTTCAAAGAGGTCTCTATTATGAGTCATTTGGCTTCCTGAATTACAGTACAGCACCTCACAGTAATTAAGAAATACTATTGATTCAGCACAGGTATAACTGCAGCAGAGAGGAGTCATAAACGTTATACAGGATGACCCTTGAACTGGAACCTTTCTCTCCAGACTCAACAATCAATCTCATACTACCACCCACATAGTCTACTGTACATTCTTGCCCACAATTCCCTAAAGCGCTCACAGTCTTCGCATTCTCCTGAAACCTTTTCTTGCAACAGAAGCTGCACTATTATCAGTAAGTACCAGCAACTTACATATAAATGTCTCCCATGGCCACTGCAAAATCATTCAGAGGGTATCATGTTTGTCCAGCAAACTGACCTTTTTGCATCTCTAGCAGAGAGTGCCCTGTGATTTACAAGGGGAAGCAACTGTTTAGGGGAACATGGAGCACTGAGGATAAAAGATCTCCCTGAGCCAAAGGTTCCCCTCTTTACTTCCCCTGTCTATGAAAATACTGACTTTTCTGTCTGTCATTTCTCCAGAAAGCAAAATGAATCTTAATATAGGTTCCCAAGTTCCCCTCGCTTTCAACAACCGACTAAATCTCTCCATCCATTCACAGATTTTTGCTTTTCAGACTTCCTCTTGACTTCATTTTCCAGGTTTCATTTTCCTTGGTCCCACTTCCACATCGGTGATCCCATTCTCCTTCTTTCGTCCTCCACACTCAGCTCTCAGGCTCTCTCCCTCACTCTCCCACACAGCTGAAGAAGACTCTGCAGTATAACACAGTGCTTTTTCTTCTTTCTACTTTTCAGCAGGGAATTAACCACTAATTTTGCTTATACAGTATATGGGATATTTGCTTAAAGATGTTGGGACATAAAAAGATAATTCCCAACAGTAGTGCTTCTTCAATTATGGTAAATGCTCAATGTGTTTCCCATTTCGTATTTATAGATGCACAGTGAAAACAGACTATAAATACAAAATGCAAAACAGAGAAACAGAAGAAGCTTTATGAAAACAATGTATTTCTTGAGACATTTACAGTACATCTTCTAGATAAAGCAGGCAAGTAGTTTAAAAGGCAAACAGAACACTAGGATATAGTTGAAAGCATAGCATTTAAATCAGGGAACAATATCTTAAAAACTGTATAACATTCTAGTAAGGTCTCATTCAGAATAATATGTACAATTTTGGTCACCATCTTATGGAACATATATTGCCGTGCTGCAATCAGTTTGAAGAAGAATAACTAGATACTTCCCAGGACTTAAGGAAAAGGCGCACACTTACAGGCTAAAGGAACTGAACATTTTTATCCTTCAACAGAAAAGACCACAAGTGGACCCAAATACAAGTACAGTATTCAAAATCCTCAAAGGCGCCAACAAAGTCAACCCAGCAGTTTTCTTCAAATTGGTGAAATACGGATCAAGGGACACAAATGCAAACTATCTGGAAGAGCATTTAAATCCAAGTTTAGGAGGCATGTCTTATACAAAGGGCTACAGGAAAATGGAACAAGTTATCCAGCCATCCACAGGGATGCTGGTGAAGCCAACCTTGGCTTTTTACAAAAAAAACAGATGGATGAAATCCTTGGATCAATAAATTACGTACTATCCAATGGGCTAGATAGGTGAAATGGCTCATTTGTAACCATTATGTTCTAAGTTTATCTGGCTGCCTTTGTACATTATAGTACAATGTTAGATGCTGAATGCTATACTGTATATAACAAAAAACAACAGGACAACAACAATAGACAACAGGACTAGCTACTGACAAACACCGAATACCAGGAACAATAAATAAGGTGGAAAGCACTTGTAATCAAAGTAAAAGCTGACAGGTTTTATATTATGTTATGCCCTCGATCAATGGCATCACAATGTAAACGATTGAATAATGATGCTGGAAAGATTGCCCCAGCTTTGGGGTTAGTGAGCTTGTCAATAAACTGCCAGAGCACAGCTGAACCTTCGTGCTTCAGCAAATTTTAGATCCCTTGATGGCAGGAAGGTTGTTAACTTCAAGAAAGCTGACACACCATTGAGCAAATTGTAATTAATTTTGTCAAATAAGCAACTTCTTAACATTCCAAGGAAACATCTGTACAATCTGAAAATCTACAAGAGCAGCACTCAGTGCTATAACTTGGAATTCCCTCAAAATAAAAAGTCATTTTGACGGGTAATATCTCAATCACAGAATCCCCAGACATCACCAACAGAAAAGAGGCAAACGCAGTAGATTAATCATACTGTAGTTGTCTGTAACACAAGAAACAGTGGAAATAGCCTCAATGTGCCTTTCGTCTTTGAGGCACAAACATTTTTAATGTAGTCAATTCTTAGGTTTCTATACTTTGAAGAAACCTACTTGGATGATATCTAGAAACATCTACAGTATGGCATGTTGTGTTTTGTAAACATCAGCAACTGTCAAAAACTTTTTATTCAATACCTGTACCCTTTGAGAAAAAAAAATATTTTCGAAAACCTGCAGAATGAATGTTTCATATGTACTGTATACTGTATCTCAAACTTTATATCACAGAGATGAATCTACATCAAATGACGAACAGCAAAAACATGATATGTGCTGAAGGCCCATGTGTTGAAAAATATTTCATGTTGAATAACGGCATCTGAGAACTGTAAACACAGACAACCAAGCCCTCTTTCGTGTCCTGACATCTGAGCCAAAAGGCATTTCAGCTCTAAGACATCAAGGGTCCTCCAGTCTCCTTGAGAGGAAGGGGCTATAAAGTGAATGCCTCACTTGAATTGCTGTGGTAAAGCTCTTGTAACCACAGCAATGCAGCCATTACAGTGTCTTCTCCTTGTGCCATCGGCGAGGCTTACCAGCTGCTCTTCTGTGAGCATGAAAGGAGCACGTCTCCTCCCATAGTTCAAAGACATACTGGTACTGTAGGTTAACTGGCCTCCGTAAAATTGGTGTGACTGCGTGCGTGTTTGTGTCTGTGTGTGCCCTGCGATGGACTGGCATCCTGACTGGGGTGTACTGTATGATATGTTGCACCAGTCGCTTGCCAAAACTGAGTGCCACTCCTTCCTGACCCTGAATTGGATGAAGCGATTAGAAAATGGATGGATGGATACACTGTATGTGATGAATAAATGTTGCATTAATCTTGTTAAAATGCTATACAATATTAATGATGTTTGATTTTTATATTAACAAATCTTAAGAAAAGCACTAATTACCATAAATACGACTTATATGACACATATGATTACTATTAGATTTTGCCAATTAATTTAGAGGAATGTTCTATCCTCACTCAAATCTTTACCATCATAAATGACAAATGCATTCTCTATTACACCTTGTCCCAAACTTATCTACAGAGGCTTACATTTACTTTTTACAGAAGGTCTTCTCTTTTAGAAAGCTGTACATGAGCATCTGAGAATCCTGATTTCACACACGGCTTCCAAAGGTCACCCAAGCACAGTTTAGTGTCTGGCTACAGCATGCTTTCTGAAAACATTACCTGACCCTCAACAAATCAAATAAAAATAAATTGAAAATAAACCCTAAGTTGTTTTAGGACAGGGAGGAAGACTGATTGCTTAGTTCCATAGCCACTGTAAGAAATGCACCATTTTTCAATGATGACAGCAGTAAGGCTCCAGTCATTTTGAACTAGAGACTGCTGCTGAGCCTGGGAAACACCCATTATACTTCTCAGCACTGATGAAGGTTAGTTCTATAGTTCTATAAGTAGACAACATCTCAAAAGAAAGGTCTAATAATTAATACAATCTAATAATTGGAGAAAAGGGAAAATGATAACATGATGAACGCAGGCACCTTTCACACCTTTTAACGAAGTTTAAAATTCATTTTGTCGCATAAGTGCTGCAAAGCTTTGAGGTCCTGGTATATTTCACAGTTCACAGTTCACATCCGAAAGCACTATTTTACTGCAGATGACACGTAAGGCACTGATGGATCCTGATTTCTCCTTGCACCCAGAGGTAAGACTGATTTAGTAGGGTTAGCAGCACATGGCAGCTAAGATTAAGACTGCCCTGTAGTCAGATGAAAGATTTCATCTTGTGCTGCCCATCTAGAGTCTTTCATTAAAACAAGGTTGGAAAGATACATAAAAAGCAATGCATTTGCTAAAATATTTACCTTAAAAACAAGATTGAGAATTTTACGAACCAACTGTGGTTAATTTTGAGAAACACATTTTAAGTTATCTTTAGCTTTCTTTCTGGTTATACAAAAACACACAGAAAAGATTCAGAAACAGGCAGGAAGCAACTGGAAAGCAACAGTGAGAGATTCAGTTGCGGAGAATCAAATCTAAATGGATCAAAGTACTTTAAGTCCTCTATTTCCTTTTTTGACATGACCCCACTCTAGGACTTCGGCTATTTAGCACTACAAGTTAAATGATTTTTGTCACAAAAGATGTTATTAAATTCTGCTGTTCTGTGCGTAAATGTTCTAAAAGCTAACATTTCTAAATAATTTCCATTTTGCACAATGTTACAAAATGTTAGGGGGGCACAGGTGTTCGTACTGCTGCCTTGCAGCGCTGGGGCCCTGGGTTCAATTCTGGGCCTGAGGTTCTCTTTTAATGAAGCTTGCATATTATCCCCATGTCTATGTGGGTTTCCTCCCACAGTCCAAAAACATATTGATAGGTTAACTGGCTTCTGGGAAAACTGGTCCAGGTGTGAGTGTGTGCATGTCTGTGTGTGTCTGTCTGTGATGGACTGGTGCCCTGTCCAGGCTGAACCCTGCCTTTTCCCCACTGCCTGCTTTCTTGCAAACTTGAATTGGATGAAGCAGTTAGATAATTAGTGTGAGTGATCTTATAATACTAATCAGTTTAGCTTGTTTGTATAAAATATTAGTGCTGTGGGACTAAGAACTAAATATGTCAGAAGTCTAATGTTTGGTATCATAATACATTGAAGTCATTTTACTCGGAGCTTGCAGTGCTACTTATACTGTACAGTATGTATGTGGCAGACCTGTTGTGATACGAATTGTAATTAGAGTCGATCTGCCATTACAGGACACTAGAACCTCTATTTTTTGTAAATAGTCTCATTTGTGGTAAATAATTAATCGATTAGTAGTTAATTCGAAAAGAGGTAGCAATGCCCCCTTTGCACATGGGTATGAATTAGAATGTCTGGGAAATATGAAGTGTGAAAGATCGTTGTTTGGACAGTAAGACTTGTGTGTAACTGAGTAAGTTTGATGATTAATTTCTCCTTGAGTATAGTCCTCATCTTAATGTGCTGTACTTAGACCTCATGAGCTTCCTTATTTACAGGGAGTCCTGCAACAATGTGATAGAAGAATTTACTGTGTATAACTAAACTGATAAATCATCTGTGGAACTGAAGATTCAGAATGAATATAATATTTGCTCTGAACCAAAGATATTTATTTTTCCTTTATTTTATAAGGTAAGTCAACTGAGCACACATTCTGTTTAACAATGGTGACCTGGGGACCCATTTAAACAGCAAGGTATTTATTTGAGGAATCTGAGCAACATCTTGTTCAATGGTACAACAGAATTTGGTCTTGTGTCCTGAACAGGACTCGGTACTGCTGCCTAATCATAAAACTTACTTTATTAAACCAGAGTGTATCAATAAATTCCAGCCAAAGTCTCTTTATCATCACTTTACTGCACTGTGAATATTACTTTGTAATGTGCTGCCATGAAAAATACTACTTGCAATTAAACTTCCATCACTGTTTCCTTTATACTCGATACTCAAAACGTTCAAACATTAAAGTATTTTTTTAAAGAATATCTATAAATCTGTCTTTCTACCACAGTTCTCCTTTAAGAATATGCTCATAAAATAATACTACTCTTTTATTGGGAACACTAGACCTTGCATTGGATTTTGCAGTCATAAAGGGAATTAAGGAAATTGCTACAGTACACGTTAAAATGATCCAAGAATAGTAAAGCATTTCATCTTATAGTTTCTTCCTTTCAAATCAGGTTCAGCAGCAATTGCAGGGACCTGAAGAAGTTCTAGGGCAGTTCACTGACTGGTATTGCATTGTACACAATCAAAGACAAATGATTAAAAGTAATCTGCCAGTTAATCACCTCTCTGCAAGTTAGGATTCATTATTTCACTGACAGGCACGTGCCAGTCCATGTGTTTCTGAGTGAGCAGTTTTGAATTCTCCAATTGTGTCTTTGTTTTTCAGGGCTCGGCCAATGCTGCCCAGCTCCTAGGAAATAATGAATGAATGATGAGCTAAGAGTAAAAAAAATGATGAAGCAAGAAGAGTCATCTTTCACACGAGCCAATCTATTTTTTCAATTTTAGATAAGCATCAGGAGGGAAGAAACAAATGGTGCTGTTCAGGGTAATCAAGGTTACCAAGTTAATGCCTATAACTTCCCTAGGAACTTTTCACTTGAATATTTAGTGCTGTGGTGTGATAGCTTAAGAAGGGACTACAGTAAGAGCTGACCTACCACTAGAGGCCACTTATAAGATTTCAAATCTTTGTAAATAGCCACAATATGGAATAATTATCTAATAAATTTAGTTTTATTGGTGAAAGATTGGGGTATGCATTGTGGTTGGTATATTTGGAGGGCTATGATCTTGTTGATTTCTGTTTAGCCTAAAAAGACAAACCATACCCCTGGATGTCAAGTGTTCTGGCACAAATATCATGTGTTTTATGCATAAAAATACTTAGAACCCCACTGCTTGAGGCCCAGGTCTGTGACACGAGCATAGACTGCTCTAATGACATAATGTAGCCTTTGACAGTAAACTTTTATTTGTAAAATCAGGGTACTTTTATGAAGAATGAAATAAAAGGGCAATTGGTAAACTGACTCATGCAGCAGGATTGCGCAGAAAAAGTACCATAGAAGCTTGAGGAAGAGTATACAGAGTGAACTGAAAGCATACACTTCCTCCATGTTTTTGCATTTTTTTCTTCTCTCAAACATTGAAGGTCAAACAGCTTTTGTGAGGGTTATAAGGCCTATGATAAACATAAGTTTGATAATATATTTAATGTCATTTTCTCTTGCTACACTGGATGTCAGATCCTTTAGAATAAAAGTAATTAGAATGGTTGAGTGACTACAAAGTAATTTATTTTAGTTGATCAATTAACTTAATATGACCTCTTCACATCATTAAAAATGCAGCCGAAGTACAGTTTGCTGTTGAATGCATTTTAGCCATTTCTAACAGCTTGCAAATTCCTCAAGTTAAATCTTTTAAATAGCATTCTATATTCCAAAAATTTAACACCGACATATCAAAAGCAAAGCTACAGTATGTTACTGAATATGTTATTAATAATATTGATTATATTATCCCATTAAATATGTTTTTTATGCAACTGTAGTAATCTGCTGCTGAGATGGGGCTAGCAGCGGATCTATGATCTATGAACCCATGTGCTGGGTGAGAGGCAGCTGAGACAGGGAAGCCCACAGGCAGTGAGCACACACACAGAGAACTGCGCAGGCAGCTCTGCTAAGCCTGCAGCCAGCTAAGACTTGCAGAAGCACAGCAGTGTGTGCGAACCAGGAAATGAGCAGAGTTTGAGATCGTGGTCGAGCAGGCTGTGATTTGGCCCCTATCAAAGTCGGTTGTGAGAAGCAAACGCAGTCCAAAGCAAAGCACAGAGAGGGAATTCAAGGGGCGTGGTCAGGAGGAAGTGAGAGTGAGATCCACGAAACTCGGTAAAGCATAGATCAAAGCAAAAGGCAGATCCACGAGACGTAGTAAAAATAACGAGCAGGGTCCAAAGCCAAAAAAAATGCAGAGAAGTAACCACCAGCACAGGGGGTGATGAGAGATAAGTTAAAAAAAAAACAAAGCAGACACCAGGATTAAGCAAGCTAGAGAAACTCAAGAGCAAGACTGAAAGGGCTCAGAAACTAAACTCTGATAGGGCAGCGAGCTCTATCAGATCTGAGTTTTTATCCTCTGGATCACCTGAAACGAGCATGGTCTGAAATCGTCTCCTTGTCATCCAGGCCTCGTGCCAATTGGTTCCCACAGCAACCAGCGCTGGGAGATGGGTTGGATGGTGATGTAACCGGCTGTCATATTAATGCTAGATTGCCCTGAGGCTTGTCACTGAGGGCGAGGATGAGGTCAATAATGTAAAAGAACTTGATCTGTAAAAACAGACCTCATTGATATTAACACAGACAAATGGGATGTTCCAGAAAAGCTGTGGCCTTATTGGACATTTCAAAATTTCAGAGAGAAAATATGAAAAAACGTATACTGTAAATTGTCCTCAGGAACTGGTTTTTCATTCATGTTTTATGTTGCCATCTCTTGACCTGCAAAAGGATTTTAAATATTTTTAAATATGTTGCTGTTACATGGGATGACATGGTGACTTGGTCAGCAGCACTGCCTCGTAGATTTCGGGTCCTGGGTTCAATTCCGACCATGTTTGCTGGGGTTTTCTCTTGGTGGTCTTCTTTCGACCAAGTTAACTGGCATCTATCCATTGCCCCCTATATGCATGTGTCTGTGAGCCCCATGGTGGACTGTAGTACACTGTCCCTGCTGAGACCGGCTCTGGTACTCTGCAACTGTCTAATAACAAGGATCGATTAGTGGAAGTTGTTGCTTGATATATTTTGGATCTCAGAAAGTTATGACCAAAAATGTTCTATCTAGAAATCAAGTCAACTGATGACATGCACTCTTGGCTTACTATTTATTTGGAGAGAAAGCACAAACTGCAAGTTCCACGATATTGACACGATGCAGGTAGTCATGGTTTGGGTAATCCACATCTTTTTATCCAACCTATTCTTTTTGATCTGTAAAAAAAATCCCCCAATACAGTGATTTTTCTTTGCAGCTCTTGATGATAATAGCTTGTCAACAGATGCCCAGTAAAAGTCCAGTCTGTGCCTGGTGAAGTTTTATTCGCTCATCTGTTACCTGTCATATTTCTCAGAATGTTTCCCTTTGAAGGACTGAGAGTTGCTCTAGCCTCATCTCCTCTGCGGAAGGTGAAAGCATGACTCACTGGGTGAGCCCGAGGGCTGATTTGCTCATAATCTGAAAACTTCTACTCAATTCTTAATCACCCACAGAGGCAGACGGGATAGGAGGAGGGTGTGGAGGCAGCAACTGACCACATACTGTAAGAGATTGTAGAACATGTTCATCAAATCTCCTGTGCTCTTAGCTACCTGGCTGGAAAGGTACAACCAATATTTCATGTACAGTATTAGCACATAATGACACCGTCTTTTATCACTAAGAAACGTGCCATCCTCCATTAACTTCCTTGTGCAAGTTAATATGTAAAAATCAAGCATCTCATCAATGCAAATGCTGTCTTAATCTCTTTATACATAGTATAGCTCAACAAATCAGAAAAACCTTGCACAGAAAGCCTGGAAGAGAAAACAATGTAATGCATTATTCTACACTGCAATCCCAAGTTTCACAAATATGTTTGTATCCCTGAACAGATAACTGTCGTCTCTTTTACAATATACTACGTACATGTAAATTGATGTCTAAGTGTTACAGTAGCTCAAGCAAGATATTTGATAAATCAGTGTAGTGTATCTGCATATTAAAAGGAAGATTTTATCCGCATAATAAGAGAAGGACATACTGGACATTATTCTCACCAACTGCTACAGTATGATGCATTATAAATGAAGAAATAAAGATATCACTGGATCTACTGCAGGAAGAAGAGTGAAGAAGATTAAACAATATTATTCTCTTCCCCCATCACCTATGGCGAAGTTTTCAAACTTTTGGAAGGTACTGTGTTACATATTGTAAAGAGGTGGTAGGTTTAGACAAGAGGGAGATCTTTGTCTGAACATTTCTCCCCATAATGCTGTGGACACACCCTCCACCCACCTGACCTGTTGTCTTCTCCCAGGCTGTATAGAATGAGAAGCTGAAGCTTCCAGGTTCCATATCTGTCACATGGGGACAGATGCCTCACTGTACGACATGGTAATAGTGGGCAAAGGAGCCAAGAGTGATGGAGGGATGTGAAGACATGAAATGAGCTTTTGTATTGATGTTTCACAGAGATTTAGGGTGGGTGTGTCACAATATACATGATATATAATAACACCATCATTTGCCTCCAAAATCTTCAATGGGAAGAGAATGTCCAACAAGTGCCAAGTTGGCTAAATACAACAGCCCAAATTAACAGCATTAGAAAGTTTCAGTAGTCACACAGTAGTGCAAGTAAAAACACTTTTTGAGAATAAAATCATCACTCAAAGTTGTACCACAGCCGGTGCACCAATACCAGTATGTTAGCCCAAAACATACCACCTGAAAGAAAATGAGTATTTTAAACCAATTGACAGGCACGTATGCAATGATAAGGACAGAATGTGATTTTACAGCAAAATGTGGCAACCACATCACAATCTACAAAATAACAATCTCTGTCTGGTGTACTGTAGTAGGGTGTAATTATTACGACATGATCATGCATTAATGATGGGAGCCACAACATAGGTTTTATTACACAATTGTAGTAATCTACTGCTGAGATGGGGCTAGCAGCGGATCTATGAGACATAAATTGAACCCATGTGCTGGGTGAGAGGCAGCTGAGACAGGGAAGCCCACAGGCAGTGAGCACACACACAGAGAACTGCGCAGGCAGCTCTGCTAAGCCTGCAGCCAGCTAAGACTCGCAGAAGCACAGCAGCGTGTGCGAACCAGGAAACGAGCGGAGCCTGAGATCGTGGTCGAACAGGTTGCGATCTGGCCCCTGTCGAAGTCGGCTGGGAGAAGCAAATGCAGTCCAAAGCAAAACAAACAAAGCAATCCAATCTGGCGTGGTTGGGAGGAAGTGAGGGTGAGATCCATGAAACCTGGTCGGTCCTTTTACAAAGACCATCCACAAGGCTGGTGAATGCTTCTGTTTCCTTGTTTGTGGCACAATGGCTGGTGCTGTATACTGTATACTGTAAACAAAATAAGCAGCCATCTTATTAGAAGTCCCCCTCTTTAGATGACCTCTGGTACATACAGGTAGAAGTCCCTCTATAAAACTAGGAGGAGTAAAGTCTTAAGCTACAGTACAGGGGATAAAGTGGTAACTGGAAATGGGTGGATGGAAATCTGATGTTGCAGTTCTTTTGTAGTGTGCCAGCTCTGACTGGCTCAAAGCAAGGAGCTGAAGCACACTGGCCTCTGTCACAAGCTACCTGACACTGCAGAGCAAGGGAGAAGCTTCTAAGAAAAAAGATTAAGAGTCCACGAGATGTCGTGATCTCTTTTCCAACATCCACCGAATCACTACTGTTTGGGAGAATTCAAAAGGCTGTTTTACTGGGGGGGAGAATAAAGTGACTGGCAGAAGGTTAAACAATTATTGCACAGCGCTACTGAAATTCCCACTGTGTGCTGAAAGGAGATGCATGATATTAAAAGAGGCTTATGTGAATCAAAATTGCTTTTCTGAGAAGTGACAATAAGACGTGCCGATACTAAATGTCCCTTATTCTTAGCTTTTACAGCTAATAAAAAGAGAAACATTGCTTACAGCACAGTCTTTGAACAAAGTACCACAAAAAATGTATTTTAAACCAACTGACAGGCACCTAAACCTTAGGGGTTTGCAATACATACCGTATGCATAACGCATGTGTGTGTCCTATTAAAGAATGAAGTCATGATGGAATAAAAATGTATGCACTAGTTTGAAACTGCTAGAATTCATGCTGAGTATTGCAAAACCCATTGAGCATACATGTTTAATACATAATTAAGACACTGTAATTCTTTCCTACATTTTAACTAAACGTTTACAGTACTTGAGAATTTCTGTACTCATGACTATGTCATGGGTTTTAAAAATGTAGTTTTTCAGTCAACAACCACAACCATACAAATGTTTTGCACAAGAAAGCAGTACAAGCATCAATGTGGCCTTCTTAAATGTGCTATGCAATTTTCCAACCTTAAATGGTGTGAACACTTAGTGAATTTAGAAAGACATTTGCCAGCAACGAGCTACCCTGGAGTCTCCCTGGGGGCAACACTAATAAGTACCAGTTTGAAGAGGAAGAAAAGCTTTGAATTAATCTCAAGAGAAACAGCAACTCTATGACAAAAAATAAAACAAACAAAGCTAAACTGTGACATGTTTTCCTGGTAATTGAACTGGTTTTATATCCCTACCTTTACTTACACATAGTTCAGTAGTAATGCCCCACTTTTAAAATGAAAATCGTCAAAATAAAGGCCTGCAGTGCTTGTCCTGAATTATGCCAGCTCTCCCATTCACCCATTATAACACCCATTGGTATTTCTAACCATCAGGTAAAATAATCAATTATTCCTCTGTTAGGCCAGTCATGAATTGAACTCATAATCTACATTTTCCTATGAAATGTAAAGAACAAGTCATATTCTGTTTTCCATGCAGTTTTTACAGTAAGGCGTATGCTTAGTTATGATGCTAGGGGAGTGTAAAATTAAACTCTATGTAATGCAACATAATGCAAATATGATAAAATACCACTGTAAAACGTTATAATACATACTGTAAAATTAACAAACTAGATGCTTATCTTTGGACTATGATTAAGCTTGAATGAATTTAAATAGGGAGCTTGTAGATCAGAAAGCAAATCATTTCGATTTTTAAAATGATAACACGTTTATTACATGATAAAATTGTGTACAAAAGATGTCAGACTCAACGCAGGCCTCGGTTAAGTGATATCACTAAGACGGAAAATACAAATCAATGACTCTGAAGTAGATTTGATGAACCTCGGGCAAAGGTGAAGACTTTTTCTTAGTTTGTGTACTGACCTGGTGAACAGAGGACTTGAAACTGGAAGCTGAGTCCAGGTGCAGGTTCATAACTGAGCAAACTATAGCAACCGGGTAGAGTGAAGCAGACAGTCCAAAGAGTAAAACTGAAACTGAAAGTAAGCAGGGTTCGGAGCTGGGGTTTGCGGGGTTGGTTCACAGGAAAGCAAACAAAGCACAAGGGTGATCCAGGAGACATAGTTTAGAAACAAAGAGTAATCTACCAAAAAAGCATGGAGCCTGAGAAGCCTTAGACTCAAGAGAAGACTCAATAACTGAGCATGGAATACATTCCTTAAATATCCTCTGGTACGTATTGTTTAACTGCGTGCAGGTTGGATTGATTTTCTTCCCGATCTCGTTAAGTTGTCTGGTAGCAGGTAGCACACCGTACACACTAGCATCAGTGTCACTACAAGAGTGAGTATGACAACAACTGTGAGAGGCCTTTGACGTGTATTGTAAGAGCAATAGGTTTTGCGATCTGTTCTAGGTTCTCTAGTCATGCAGTGTCCTGTCATGGCATTGCTGGGGCTTCATTTGGGTCTTAATAAAAGAGAGACTGTGCAGGATCCCTAAGCCAAACACCTGGGCAAATCTTCTAAAGCACACGCTGATAACAACAAGGATAATCTTTCTTCATTTCTCGACAGCAGGGATAAAGAAAAATTTAAATGGAAGGATTATGAGAGCAGACTGATGGATACAACAAATATCATAATTATATCAGTCTAATTCCATCCACTATCTCTTGTTACTTTTCATCATAGAATCACATTCTAATTAATAATGCACAACAATCTTAATTCTTCTATGTGATTTTGTCTTCACCTGCTGCCTTTTAACCATTGGACACAAGTATCATGGCTACATCAAACATGAAATATTTCAAACGCAATTTCAAACTCCTGTATATCAAATCAATTTCACCTCCTGTACTTACTGTAAAAAAACTTACCCCCCTTGGCAGATCAGATCACAACCTTGTCTTGCTTACACCACTGTACACGCCTATTGTCCAGCGCCAACCTGTGACCATGAGGACTGTGAGGAGATGGTCTCAGGAGGCTATGGAGGATCTACGTGGTGCTTTGGAGGCCACCGACTGGGATGTGCTGTGCGAACCACATGGGGACGACATAGACAGCATGGTGGACTGTGTCACTGACTATATTAACTTCTGCGTAGATAACACCATCCCCACCAAAGACGTACACTGCTTTTCCAATAACATACCCTGGATCACCAGCGACCTGAAGGCTCTTCTGAATGACAAGAAGAGAGCCTTTAGGAGGGGAGATAAGGAAGAGGTCAAGCGTGTACAGAGGGAGCTAAAGCAGAAGTTAAGAGAGAGCAAGGACGCATACAGAAAGAAGATAGAGGACAAGCTGCAAAGGAATAGGGTGAGAGATGTATGGAGCAGCATGAGAGAGATCACTGGCTTCAAACAGGCTGGGGGTGCAACAGAAGGGAACCTGGAGATGGCCAACGAGTTGAACCAGTTCTTTAACAGGTTTGATTCTGGGTCCTCTGTGGCGCAACACCCATCCCAGCACAGCCACACGCTCCCTAACCCTTCACAGCTGCGACTGCCCAATACCTCCTCCATCCCCCCACAAACATGGCCGCCTACAGCCACAACCCCCGACGGCTACTCACCCACCCATCCCCCACAGCTGCCACTCTCCAACACCTCCGCCATTAACACCTGCAGCACTGAAAGCACTATGAGCACCATCCCCCAGGCCAGGCTGACCATCACAGCTGACCAGGTGAAGAAGGAGCTGAAGAGGCTGCACGAGGGTAAGGCCACAGGACCAGATAACATCTGCCCCAGAGTTCTGAGGGCCTGTGCTGATCAGCTGAGCGGAGTGCTCCAGCGACTGTTCAACCTGAGCCTGCACTTGGAAAGAGTCCCGGTGCTCTGGAAGACATCATGCCTGGTCCCGGTACCAAAGAAAGGGCGCCCCTCTGTCCTCAATGACTACAGACCAGTTGCACTGACTTCTCACATCATGAAGACACTGGAGAGGCTGGTCTTATCCCACCTGAGACCCCTGGTCAGCTCATCACTGGACACCCTACAGTTTGCCTACCAGCCCAGTGTTGGTGTGGAGGATGCGATCATCTACATGCTGCAAAGGGCCTACTCACACCTGGACAGGGCTGGCAACACTGTAAGGATCATGTTTTTCGACTTCTCCAGTGCCTTCAATACCATCCAGCCCTTACTTCTAAGGAGGAAGCTGGAGGAGATGCAAGTCGATGCCTCCACGACCTCGTGGATCACTGACTACCTGACAGGCAGACCACAGTCTGTGAGACTTCAGAACTGTGTTTCTGAACAGGTAGTGAGTAACACAGGGGCACCTCAAGGGACAGTTCTTTCTCCATTCCTCTTCACCCTCTATACTTCGGACTTTAAGTACAACTCAAAGTCATGCCACCTGCAGAAGTTCTCAGATGACTCTGCAATTGTGGGATGTATCAAGGGTGAACAGGAGGAGGAGTACAGAGGACTGGTCAGCAGCTTTGTGGAGTGGTGTGGGGTGAACCACTTGGAACTGAATGTTACAAAGACAAAGGAACTGGTGGTAGATTTCAGGAGGAAAAAGGTCAAACCTACTCCTGTCTACATCCATGGGAGTGGCGTGAAGATGGTGGACTCGTACAAGTACCTGGGAGTGCACATCGACGATAGACTGGAATGGTCTAAGAACATCGAGGCCATCTATAAGAAGGGACAGAGCCGACTCTACTTCTTGAGGAGGCTCAGGTCCTTCAATGTGTGTAGTAAGATGCTACACATGTTCTATCAGTCGGTGGTAGCGAGTGCCATTTTCTATGCAGTGGTGTGCTGGGGCTCTGGGATTAGAGCAGTAGATTCCAAAAGGCTGAACAAGCTCATCAGGAGAGCAAGCTCTGTCATTGGGTTTGACCTGGACTCCTTGGAGGTAGTGGCTGAGAGGAGAATGATGTCCAAACTAGAGGCCATCATGGACAACTTCTCCCATCCCCTCTATGACAGGCTTGCAGGAATGAAGAGCACGTTCAGCAATAGACTGATTCATCCACGGTGCGACAGGGAGCGCTACAGGAGGTCATTCTTGCCGTCTGCCATAAGACTGTACAACGCATCCACCTTGCGTCTTGGCAGAGGCAACATCGACAGTGACCTGTTTCTGGACTAAACGCATCTACACATCTACTGCTACATCTGTTCTCTTTCTTTTTCTTTTTCTTTTTCCCGTTTACAACCACTTTTTGTGCAATATATGCCAGGGACCTGTGCAATACATTTATATTTATATCTATAGTTACATCTATATTTATATTCATATGTGTGATATGAGTGTGATACGATTTTCTGTGTACTGTTCTGTTCTAGTTTGTTCTTGTGCGTCCGGACTGTGAGTAACTCTTGTATTGTATTGTATGTATTGTACTATTATTATATAATTCGTTACACTGTGGCTGTGTTGTGTGTGTTAAGCTGCTGTTGCACTGCAATTTCCCTCACGGGATCAATAAAGTATCTATCTATCTAAAACAACCTCCTTACATTACACAAAAACTGATTAAGAATGTGAGCAAACATGAGTTGTGTTAGAAGTGAGAACTAAAGAAACTTTCATTAGTGACCTACTAAATAGTAATAGATCCTCACATTGCATAAAAGAGTGGTAAATATTTTCTTCCCCTAAAACGGACAATATTAAAGTTTATTTCTGTGTTCCTGTTTGGTTGTGTAGGTGAAATTGGAAAGCTCTACTCAGGAAGCAGCCTGCAGTTGTACAAGTTCCACTACACCGTATATTTTTAACAAGCATTTTAAAAATTCAGGATCTACTTGCAGAATGCATTAAGCTTACCTACAAAAATGTACTGCAGAATTTGAATGTGCTACTACAGTCCTTCTGATTTATGCATTTGGCTCTTGAATTAATATACAGTATACTGTATGTACTGATATACTGTATATACAAATGCAGAAATATCTCATTGAAGTTAATATTTTTTTAGTTATTCTTTGAACTAAGACTTGGTCTTTAAATTGTGAACAAATACATCAACATCATACTGGTTATATCAAATATTTGTTTCTGAATTCTTAATAGACAATAAATAGACATTTTGCTAAACATACTACCAGATAGTTATTTAGATGAAACCTGAAACATACATTCAGAAAAAAAAACTATTTTAATATGTATATTATGCATCACTTATTTTTGTCAATGTAAAATACAATAAAAGTACTTGTCAAAAATGTTTGCACATCTCATCAACTGTAGAGTTTGTAAACACTCAACACAGAAGTATATTTCAGACATGCATAATGTTAATAAGTCAATAAAGGAAACACTTCCTTCAATGAGCACTAATTCTCACATTAAGAGCTGTGGAGCTCACAGAACATCGGAAAATAAATGGCTTGATGGGGGGTCAGGTCAGGAGACCACGTCTGCACTTCCTCCCAGTGCTTTCCCTATAGACCTATCTGCAATTCCAGAAATCTGTGTCTGACTTCCTAATGCCATTGGAAGGAATATGAGATTATGTTCCCACTGCAGACAGTCCCAATCATTTTAATGTGGATGTGCATGGTCTATCTGATGAATTTCCAGGCAGCTTTGTAATGATGTTCCATAACATTGACTGGCTTTGAAACAAGTCTCTAAAGCAAGGAACTGAGGTGAAGCTTAGCAAAGAATTATTCTCCCAATTGGCTGACAATGAAGACCATACAGTACCACCTTCACTCCCTCTTCCACGGTGACACTGACCCTGGCGCTGTGATGCCATAACTTTTAGGACGGAAACTCTCAGAAACAGCCTTGGGTGTGCCTGGCTTGATTTTCATCTATATCTTTCTGGCTACTGAAAGAAGAGTGATACTGTATCTCTATGCTAATTGCAGTCATGGTTGTCACTGTTTCTCTTAGAATTGATTATGGATGGAGGGCATCCTTAAAGTTAAATGGGAGCCGTGTACCTGTAAAAGCACCTTTGGGGAAATCATACCTTTATGCTTACAGATTTCTATAATATTCCCTCAAGTGCAGAATAATTTGTTTTGAACGGCTTTATTTACTTCTTCTGTATGTGGTTTGGTCAATGATAAAACTTAGCTGGTGGATATACTTGCTGTGATTTGTACTGAATCTACTGTACTGCTATTTGGTGGCAGTGCATGGAAACACCTTTTTCTTCTATTACACTATTACCTTATTTTCATTTATCATCATCATCCTTACAACAATCAGGAGATGCTCTCTTGTCCCTCGTTGGGTACATCACAAAACACAAAGAACAGGAAATGAAATTAGCATGAAATAAAATAAAAGAAGCATATACAATGCTAGCTACTTACATGAGCTCAAAACGGAGGGCATTAGACTGCCAATATTAGAATTCACTACAGCAGTGGATAGTATAGAAAAGTTATCACTTTCTTAGCCAGCTCTTTTTCAATAATATTATGTCAAGCAGGAATGTTATAGAAGAATGAAACATTCACACTTGTCCTTCACCAGGTGCATTTTACTCCCTTACAGTAAGGCCCTGCTACTTTTCAAAATGAGGGAAACAATCCTGGTTACAACGTTGTAGTGTTTCATAGCCGTTCAGGGACGCCAAATATGTAATCATAGTGGCTCTCTGAAGGCACCAGTTCTGTAGGGTTTGGGCATTTACTGAGACAATTATTAATTGTAGCAGTAAATCACAAAATTGATTCTTTTGATGGCTTTAGAATCCAACCATGCGACATAACTCAAACAACGCGCACACACAGGTACTAATACACGAGGATACATTTATTAATACATAGAATATGCATGTAAACCTAACAGATCTTATCGAGAAGGTTATCAGAATACAAAAGATATATATTCAATCAGTTACGAAGTGTTACATATATCAAGAGGACATACGTTCAGTATATCATTCATTAAGACCGTTTCGTAAATGAACTTGGTTACAACTTCTACATTAGATACTCAAAACAAGTACATAACTCTTAGGAATTAAATTGATATCAACTGGTTGGGATAACAATTGAATTCTCGAGCTGTAATGCATTGAAGTTGAATACTCATCCAATTTCTGGGGATTCAGATCTCCTGCGGGCACAAAGAAACAGTTGCAGGCTGTTGCTGTCCAATCCGCGCTCTCTGGCTCGGTGCCAGGCTGTGCTGTGCGGCTTGCGACGGTGCGCTGCAGATGCTCACTGGCCGGCTAGTTAGTGTTGGTTTTAACTAGCAAAGTTTGTGCACAGGAGAAAAGATGACTGTGGGTCCCAGCAAGTCAGGAAGAGGACCGGTTCGTTCCTGATGAAGCGCTAGTTCTGAATAATGATTCAGCTGTCCACAGTTCCGACCTGTTCACGAGGCCTGCTGCTGGTTACTCTCTGGCAACCTCCACTCTAGACTCTTAGAACAAAGGAAAGTTCTGGCACTCGGACACACTGGCCGTTCCGTGGTTGTCCGGGCTGAGTCTCAGGATGGTCAGGAGGCGCGCTGCGAGAATGTCCTGCCCTTGGGAGCCTTCTGCTCCTGGGCCGTCCTGCCCTGGAATTCTCCTTTGAATTCCCTTTAGAACAGTCCACAGAATCCTCTCCAGAATCTTACTGAATCTCCCGAATCTGAATCTTGTTGAATCTGAATCTCCAGGCCTGTGTTGCCTGTTTTTACCTGGAGGAACTTCAGCTCGTTGATTGGCTGAAAGTTCCATGGGCATCAGAGTCCCACGTGGGTTACTCAGCCCTACCAGTCCCTGATTGGTTGATCAAGGTGAGATATGAGTCACTTAGTCCTGACACTTAGTAATGCAGTCCAGATGTCCATCCGGCACTCCCTAGACTGATAGGCGCCAGTGGATGACCATTGATCATGATAGCCAGACTTAGCTAAGTGCATCCCCCTTTGGGAGCTTGCTTCTTATCAAAAGAAAAACATTTTAAATCAACTTGCATGAATTCTTTCTCTGTGGTTGCACCACAGAGATGGAGGGTGAGATGGGGCCTCCTTTAGGAGCATACCAATGCTTAACTCTGTCTTATTACAAGCATTGCCGCTACATATCCCCCCTTTTTGAAGGTCACGAGGTCCTGAGGCGTTGTTGCCTTCAAAACAAAACAGAGTTAAGTGATGTCCCTTGCCATTAGAACATTAATCTTAAATGTCTACATTACTCCTCGAGAATTCATACCGGAACCAGCATTGGGAACAAACAGGATGAATAACATCTGGAGTATGTATAAACACGGTAGGAGACATTATCTCAGTCTAGGAATTACACATCAGGAAGTTCACTGTCAATATCTGATACCTCTGTAGTAGATATTTGGGGAGAAGTCACTTCCTTTCTTTTGACATGCTACCTTTGACTCATTCATGCTACCCGGAGTACATCTTGATGTGAGAGTACATCATTCAGAGTACACTGTCAGTCATGATCCAGCTACCCGGCAGCAGTGTTACAATAACACCAGTTCCTGTTCCCAGCCCCCCGATAAACCAGAACACCTGTGTTGGGTATCTGCTAGGGTGGTTTGGAGGTTTGTTCCATTAAAGCAAACTCAACTACCTGTACCTCTTCAGGGCTTACTGTTTCTTGGATTTCTATCCAATTCAATAGTGTGGCACCTGAAGGCATCCATGACCTCAAGTTTGGTCTTATATTGTCTGGTTCCAGACCGTACAGTGTTAAGTTCAAGCTGTACTATGGCCTCCTCGGGAACTTACAGGAACTGTTTGATTAGGTAGCTGCATTGCGGTAGCTGTATCATGCCTGTCACAAGTCATAGTGTCAGTTAAATGTGGTGTGTTGACCAGCCATTTACGTCCCACCTGCTCTTCATGGGGTTCATTAACCTCCCTCTGCCCATTAGTAGCTTTACACCCTTCATTGGTGAATCGTTTAGACACAGCCAATGGATAGCTTTGGTAGCCATACCCATCTCAAGATTTGGAACCGAATTCAATCTTGGATTGCCTTCTGGGTGAGCTATGAGCGATGGGGTTAATGTCACATACTCCTCTACTGAGAAGAGTGGAATCAAGTGGGTTGGGATTTGTGCCGTGGCTAGACTGGCTACAGTGGCACTAAACTCCCTTAACAGGTCTTGTGTCAACATTCTGGCCTGTTGCACACAAGCATAAACCCACTGTATAACACCAACAATCATGTCCACTGGTTGGGGAATAAGGTTTAACCCTGTTGCATAGGAAGTTGCCTGTAGGATTTTCCCTAAGCTTTCCAACTTTTGCTGCTGTCGATACAGTCTGTCACTACCCTCTGGCCTCTCTGACACCTGCCTTCTTGGGGCAGTCAGGGTGAGAGTGCCAGTAGCACACAAACCTACCAAAAAGAGCAAATGCACAACAGTGGTGGCAGCAATCAGTCCTCCCAAAAGTCTTTTAGGGTGGCTGATCCCAGTCATCTCCTTCTGAGTGACTGTTGCCTTTCTAAGCTGGCGCAGCGTGTACATGGTGTCTTTCTCAGTATGCCATGTGGCATCTTGGGCACCAACATCCTGGAAATCTGGGGAGATCTGACACAGCTGCTGATGCTGCTCCTCCATTTCCAGGGCATCTGCTTTTTCGATTTGTTCATGCCTGTGCTCTAGGAACCCTGCAGGGGGCGGTGCAGCGGTGGAGCATGCCTGACCCTCGGCTGAGTGGTCATCTGGAGCACCTGAGTGATCTGGGATTGTTACCCCATTCTCACTGTTCAGGTCCACCCTGCACACTTCCTGATTGAGGAATCCCTCTATCGGCATGTTTACAATCGTTCGCTGGGCGTGGGTGTAGGACACCTGCTCGCTCCCCCCTTCCCTCGCTAGGGGTTCAGGGAGCTGCCCCAGCACTGGGATAGCTAGTTCACTGTCTTTGAACTCGCTATCACCCACCAGGCCCATGTCAGTGCAGGCGGGGATTCTGACACCCCTCTTTGCGATGTCCTGCACTGGCAGGCGGGTGACTTGACCATCCAGCTCCAGTCTGGCTGAACCACTGTTGGTCAGACTCAGACTGACAGACTGAGCTGGTGGCTGTAAGAAAACCGGCTCGGCTTTCATTCCCTGTCCCTTCTGGGGGACTGGGTGTGTTGGCAACCCTGCCGTTGAGGCAGGAACAATCAGGTCAGTCTCACTCACTACCTGGTAGTTGTGAGAAATAATGTTACCTGACTGCAGGTTCCCTGGGTCACAGCAGAGGGAATCGGCATCTGGGATCAGGTGTGTCCACAGCGCAGTAGTCTCAGCGTCCAGCTGGACCTCCTGTCTAACCTGTGAATGTTGCACCAGGGGCACCTGGCGGTGGCCCTGTGACAGCTGCTCAAGCCGATCCTCACTAATAGAGGACCTCTCAGGGCTAAGGGTGAGGGCTACATCACCAACCTGCTCTCCTGCCATCTGGATCCCTTCCACCACTGCAGGGTGGTGGTCCTGACCCCTCTTGGGTGCCAGGGTGCACAGGGAAAGCTCCTTTTCATCGCCAGGTGGGGAGATCTGCTCCTCTTTAGGGATGTAAAAGGTGTGTGCTTTACCTGGTGGATCAGGCGGCTGCTTGGAGCACCGCTCCTGTGGCATGGAGGCTGTTGTGACCTCAGCCGGGACACGACTTCCCTGTATATCCGGGGAACAAGAAAATATTTTTATTTCTTGTCCAGAGGGAACAGAAGGAATCCCCACATAGGCTTCTGTGTTCGGTGGGCACTGTGTGAGCACAGTCTGCCTCTTGGCCCCCCTTTCCTTCTGTACAGAAGGCTTAGGAGCCTTGACCTGTTTCCACACTTTGCCTTTCTGGTGATCCACCAAAGGTTCCACTCTGAGTCGCATGCCCTTTTCTTTTTCAACCCGTTTGAGCTTGCCGTGTGACATCAAACACCTTTCAACCTCAGTGTCAATCAGTGTCTCACTGGGTAAGACATCTCCCATGGCAGCCTTGAGGTAAAAGCTTCCTGCTTTTCCTCTGTGTTTTACTGTCTGCTCTGTGACTTCAGGGGTGGAGTCAGTACTCACTTGGGAGTGGCTGACCTCATCCAGGCAGGAACCCTTCCGCTCAATCAGATAGACTGAGGGAGGGAGAGGGATCGGGTCTCCGCCTCCTCCAGTGGAGAGTATCAGCTCATTCACGCTTCCGGCAGCCTTGGGGAGCGGTTGTCCCTGTCCTAATAAAGCTTGTTCAAGCCTGGCCAGGCGGGTGGCTACTGAATCCTTTTGTTCAGCTTTATCTAGCCCTTTTCCTCCCCCGGTGTTCTCATGGCACTTAGGACGCTGGGTGCAGTCCTGTGTGCATGCTTTGGAACGGGGCTTAGCCAGCTCAGGAGCCTGTGCTCCTTCGAGCAGGAGGGAATTAACCCTGCTGGCTCTGACGGCGAACACGGTCGCTTTAGCAGCTTTTTGCTCAGAGCGACTTTGGACATCATACTCCCAGGCTTTCTGCACGAATCTCTTAATATCAGTCATTTTCATGGTCTGTGCATCTGTATGCATTAAGATCATCTTTCTGACTGATGGGTGGAGATTCGCAATGAATAAACCCTTGAAATGTGTGTTCTCTTCGCAACCCTCATCATTTCGCCCTGCAAAATAAGTTCGTCTAAGTCTCTCGTAATATTCGCGAGGGGACTCTGCTCTCTCGTGCTTAATGTTAAGAGCGGCGGCTATCGCGGCAGTCGGGTCAATAGACGCACTGTATTCTTCGATAAGTGCATGACAAAGCTGTTCAAAGTCATTACAGACTTCTTTCATCTGCCTAGCCATCCACTCATGTACAGCTCTGCTGGTAGTTTTCCTGACCAGAAACACTTTCTCCTGTTCTGTGGCGTTTGGCAGGTACTGCAGGTTATACCTGAGGTCTTGAATATAACTCTCGATATTATTCTCTGACACTGCGGGGTCAAATCTCTCTACGTCCTTCGCTAGCTCTCTCAGAGAATGGAGATTTATTCTTCTAGCTTCTCCGCTGACGGAGATATGGAAGAGATCGTGGTCAGACTTGTCGCTGCTAGAGAGAGTGCTTAATAGCGACTCGAATTCAGACCTTTTAGCAACCATCGTTAAACTTAAAGAGTATTACTTTTAAGTACGAAATCACAGTTTTACCACAGAAAACCACAAGATCAAGTATGCAATCAACCCGGTAGATTGCAAAAGATCACAAAACACTCAAGCACTGCTTAAAGAGCAAGGGGAACTTTTTCTTTCGGCTTTCAGCACACTGTATTATCGTGTATGAAACCCGCGGCGTTTTATATGAATTATTCCGCTTGGTTGATTCATTTCAGTCTTGCCACGCCCGTGCCAGGGACGCCAAATAAATGTAGTGTTTCATAGCCGTTCAGGGACGCCAAATATGTAATCATAGTGGCTCTCTGAAGGCACCAGTTCTGTAGGGTTTGGGCATTTACTGAGACAATTATTAATTGTAGCAGTAAATCACAAAATTGATTCTTTTGATGGCTTTAGAATCCAACCATGCGACATAACTCAAACAACGCACACACACAGGTACTAATACACGAGGATACATTTATTAATACATAGAATATGCATGTAAACCTAACAGATCTTATCGAGAAGGTTATCAGAATACAAAAGATATATATTCAATCAGTTACGAAGTGTTACATATATCAAGAGGACATACGTTCAGTATATCATTCATTAAGACCGTTTCGTAAATGAACTTGGTTACAACTTCTACATTAGATACTCAAAACAAGTACATAACTCTTAGGAATTAAATTGATATCAACTGGTTGGGATAACAATTGAATTCTCGAGCTGTAATGCATTGAAGTTGAATACTCATCCAATTTCTGGGGATTCAGATCTCCTGCGGGCACAAAGAAACAGTTGCAGGCTGTTGCTGTCCAATCCGCGCTCTCTGGCTCGGTGCCAGGCTGTGCTGTGCGGCTTGCGACGGTGCGCTGCAGATGCTCACTGGCCGGCTAGTTAGTGTTGGTTTTAACTAGCAAAGTTTGTGCACAGGAGAAAAGATGACTGTGGGTCCCAGCAAGTCAGGAAGAGGACCGGTTCGTTCCTGATGAAGCGCTAGTTCTGAATAATGATTCAGCTGTCCACAGTTCCGACCTGTTCACGAGGCCTGCTGCTGGTTACTCTCTGGCAACCTCCACTCTAGACTCTTAGAACAAAGGAAAGTTCTGGCACTCGGACACACTGGCCGTTCCGTGGTTGTCCGGGCTGAGTCTCAGGATGGTCAGGAGGCGCGCTGCGAGAATGTCCTGCCCTTGGGAGCCTTCTGCTCCTGGGCCGTCCTGCCCTGGAATTCTCCTTTGAATTCCCTTTAGAACAGTCCACAGAATCCTCTCCAGAATCTTACTGAATCTCCCGAATCTGAATCTTGTTGAATCTGAATCTTGTTGAATCTGAATCTCCAGGCCTGTGTTGCCTGTTTTTACCTGGAGGAACTTCAGCTCGTTGATTGGCTGAAAGTTCCATGGGCATCAGAGTCCCACGTGGGTTACTCAGCCCTACCAGTCCCTGATTGGTTGATCAAGGTGAGATATGAGTCACTTAGTCCTGACACTTAGTAATGCAGTCCAGATGTCCATCCGGCACTCCCTAGACTGATAGGCGCCAGTGGATGACCATTGATCATGATAGCCAGACTTAGCTAAGTGCATCCCCCTTTGGGAGCTTGCTTCTTATCAAAAGAAAAACATCTTAAATCAACTTGCATGAATTCTTTCTCTGTGGTTGCACCACAGAGATGGAGGGTGAGATGGGGCCTCCTTTAGGAGCATACCAACGCTTAACTCTGTCTTATTACAAGCATTGCCGCTACAACGTCAATATAATCAAATTCATTTGTAGATGAATTGTGAAAAATGGAAAAATGCACAGTTTTATTTTTTAAATCTGTTCTATCATCTACTGCTCATTACTTTCAGCTGCAAACTTACTCTGCAGTAAATGACAAGATATACTTCCAATCTCAGGCAAGTGAAGCCTGACTGTCACAGCCAGGCATCATCGTCAGACAGGAGTGAAAGCCTGAGGAAGCTATCATGCACAATAATACTGACAGGCTTGGGAAAGCTTCAAACAGTATCCTGTGTACCCACATCCGGCAGCAAACGGGTTGATATATATTTTTTTTAAATGAAGATATATAGCAACTGTCAACCCATTAGGATTAAACGTGTGTGATGTGTATGCAATTTTTGTCTGAAAGGCACCGACATTACAATCTGAGAAGATTCAGAAAATTCTGTTTTTAAAAGCATAGAATAGCAGAAAACATTTTGACAAGGTTTTCTAAACTTGGTTTCACTAAATACAACACCTTTAACCAACTGAGTAGCACAAACTGCTCAGACCTTTTCTATTTATATGTAATCTGCAGCTTTGGTCTCATTAAATCTTGTGTAATGAACTCAGCTGGTTATTGTGTATGCAACACATGAGTGTCTAATTTAGATAGAACATACTTAGGGGATGGGATAGAGTCATGGCAAGCAAACACTTTTTTGCTTTAAACAATTCTTTCAGTAGTGCTGTTTCTGATGTTCCCCATTAAAATATTTGATACTGACAAGTATCACTTCAAATGGAAACAGTCATAATAAAACACATTAATTACAATGATAAGATCTGCCAGTACACTGCAGCAGCACAGGTGCATAAATTGATTCTGCAAATAATATGAAATACACATCACTTTCTACTGAACTTAATAAGCAGAACATAATTACTAAAAATGGATAAGGGTTGTTATCAAAAAGCGTTCAGAAGCTGCATGCAATAACACAAAAAATCCTTTGAAATTTGTACCTGTTGTTAAACAGTAAGTAATAATGTAACATGTAGCACTTGTAGTACTAAAAAGTATTTATCCTATTAGCTTAACTGAGAAAGAGCAAGCAAATCAAATCAATTTGCTCCTATACCTTATGGGTGACAAGGTAGATCACATCCAGCATACTCTCCCTCTGACAGATCAGCAAGAAATACAGTACAGTACAATGAAATGATAAAAATGTCAGGAGAGCACTCTGTCAGGAAACACGTTATTTAGAAAAACATAAAATTCAATAAGTGCTGCAAGGAGCTGGGGGAGACAGCAGGGTGCTTTATAACATACGTTCTCAGACTAGCAGAGCACTGTAAATACAGGAAGCTGCAGACAAAATGAGCAGAGACAGAACAGTAGTAGGGATATGAGACTGCCATTTGTCAGGACAACTCGGCAACTTGACTCAGAAGGAAGCCAGTGAAGGCAGTCATGCCAGTCACACAACACAAAGACATGTCACAAGGATAACAACAGCAGGCTGATATACAAAACACAGGAAGTTGAAGAGCTGAGGGCAATTGTAGACACCATTGCAGAAAATAAAAAAAACAGCAGGTCTGAACAGTACACAGCTAAAGTGGACAAATAAATAACTTAGCAGAGCCACCGGGCAGTAGTGGAATGTGTCCCCTGCCAGAGAGTATGAATACAGTCATCAAGTGCTGTGGTCTACTCGAAACTTGATGCCACAGGAAGATTGTGCTAAATACGCTTTGCAAAGACCTTTCAGATATACCTGGGATCTTTTCAGTGTCATTTCATTGACACAGAGTCCTCCCATCCGTTTTCTAACTGCTTTATCCAACCTGGGGTCATGGGGGAGGCGGAGCCCATCTCGGCAAGCAGTGGGGTACACCCTGGACCTGATGCCAGTCCATTGCAGGGCAGACACAGACACAAACACACACTCTCACACCAGGGCCAGTGTTCCCAGAAGCCAACTAACCTACCAGTATGTTTTTGGACTGTGGGAGGAAACAGGAGCATAAAGGGGAAAGCCTGGCTTTCATGGGGAGTACATACAAACTCCATGTAAAGAATCCAAATAAGCACAAACAGACACGCCTACTGGGATTAGACTTCACTATCAGGACAGATCATGACATTGACATTGATCTCACTGCCAGGATTCACCAGTTCAAGACTGTTGAACAATTTACCATGCAAATTCTAAGACTCAGATTAAGATTATAATTCCGAGATTCTGTTACACAATTATACATGCATGAGCCATGAAAATATTTAACAGCAGTAGATGCACTATTATGGCACTACCACAAAAACTCAAAAACTGTATTAGGCATATTTTGCAACATATACCAGCAAAAAAACAGAGTATGTACTGTAGATAAGGGAATATCAACTCAATCAAACTGCTGAGAAAATAGACTGAGAAACCTGGCGTATGAAGAGAATGGGATTTCCAACTCACTTTCTCCGGTATTAGCCAGAAAAAAAAATTGACACACATATGGTAGAGAAAGGTGTTTCCAGAGCAGATGTGACCAGGCATGCTTAACAGGATTCACCAAGGCCATCAGGGAATAAATGCATTGTAGCAGCTCAAGAGACCATATGGTATCTGAGTATTGCAAGACAGATATGTGAACTAGAGGAAAGGTGTGCTCAGAAATCAGAAATAAGAGCAGAGCCCTTGAAGATGACAGCATCTCCATCAAGACAATGGCAGCATGTTGCTACAGACACTTTCCGCTGGAGGAATGTAAATGAGTGTTATTGGAATTCTTTGAGTATACTGTATATACTCATGTCATCAGCAACTGTAGAAAGGCAGAAAGCTGTTTTCACCGGGTATGGCATTCCAGAAACACTGATTACAAGTGACGGCCCGCAGTTCACATCTTGTGAATTCCTGGACCTCGCAAAAGAGGTTGACTACACAACAAGCAGGCCTCGGTATCCTTACTCCAGCGGTGAGGTTAATTAGTTTTGTTATAATATGTTCCTGCTGTTCTGTAAAGCTGTGGGTGTTGGAAAGCAAAATAAGCATAAATTGGATATGGAAAGCAGGATTGCATTCTGGGCAGTGCTGCTGCCTTAGCTCTTGGGTCATGGGGTCTAGGTGGGGATTCCTGTTATGTGGAATTTGTATGTTACCCCCTGTATCCCTGCGGGTTTTCTGTTGGTCTTCCAGCTTCCTCTCACCTTCCTGGCTGTATGTCAATGCTGTGGTGTGAACACTGACAAAGTAGGTACTCAAGGGACTGTAAATCCTTGAATGTATTAAAGTCGACAGATGTCACTTAACAGGAGATGGCACTTGTCAATAACACATTAATTGCAAAACATGATTCACCCTGTTCACTGACACTGAGAAATACAGTAAGAAAATCTGAAGTACTGACATTCTCCATATACTGTATTTTAGATAAGTTAACCTTTATATAAACTACAGTTTGTACTGTATGCCTGGTAGGGGAAGTATTATATACCAAAGAAATTACATGTAATAAAGGGATTTGAATCCTCTGAATTTCAACCAGAAATTGTCACCTTTTCACATCTTTGTCAGCACTTGATTTGTGTAAGTCAAAGCATCTGAAGTCTAATGCCTCCACAGTACAAACTTTATTTATTGATACATATATTGATATTAGTAAATAGCTCTTAAAGTTAGGACATGCAAAAGCAAGCATCATGGATATTCAAAAAATATTTTTTTTGGTGGGGTTATACGTTTTGTGGGTGATAGAGGGAAGTTCAATTAAACGACAGCTGTTTGAGAAACATGGCATCCTGTTTAATCTTTGTGCTCCTTTGTTTCTTAACATAAACATTCCTTACTTGAGAATGTTTTTTACTGCTTATACACAACTATCATATCTTTTTGTGAATCAATTTTTTCCTCATCCAGTGTTTCTGACAAAGAGCTGTAACAATTGGCACTCAGCAGTCAAACTGTTGAAAGCCCATACTGTGGGTATGAAATTTGTTCTTAGTATCTCCTACAGTATGTCATATGTTTTCAGCTGGGCTTTGGTGAGGGAAGCATACTGACTCTCGTTATAAATTTAATTAAAATAGGAATTTTTCATCACTATAAGAGACAATGCATCACTAAATGTAGATGTCATGATGTGTTCTAGTTTGAGATTAAAAGTGCTCCTTTCATCGTTTTAAAATGTAATAATGTGAGATTTTTGCAACTTTATGGAAAATATAAACTTGGCATGTACAGTAGATTTATTTAAAACATTTAAAAATACTCATGTGATCCAGGTTATGGAGCATATTCTCTAGAGTATATAAAAAGCAGTAACATTTCCTTAATTTAATCTACTGCAATTGCAGTACAGGAGTCACAAACATTTTAGCTATCAAAGTCAGTAGGGTAATCTTCGAATTCACCAGTACTTTTGTTTATGCTGTATTTTTTAGATATGTTAAAATATAGCTCAGAGAGGACACTGTAGGCCTACGACTTTAAAAATTCTGATTTTTAAGCAACAAGGGGGCAGTTGAGATGCATCAAGGTGGCACAGGTTACTGACGTTGGGTACCTTCTCTGTTTCAAAATTTTTACAGTTAAGTTTCAAGGTTTGATAAGATATGCTAACTATAGTAGTATTGTTATTAGGTTACTGTTATTATACTTTTGTTATTATTAGGCCATGTTAGCTTCAACGTGTATAAAAGATCATAGACTAGACAACATAAGTACAGGCAGTTCTTGATTTACATGCTTTTCATTTGTTCCATTTTTGGTTTAGTATGCCCCAAGAATATATACCACTTCTTAATTTAGGACAAATAATTTCTGTAATGTGCTTGGTGCAGCAAACAACAGGCAATTGGACCAAATATATAAGGAAGAATCCTGTGCACACCAGTTTGCACGCTGAAATGAGGGACCAACCACGGAGCAATATTTGTCTCGGTGTTCTTCCAGTTACCATTTATCACCGTGACACCATTATCTCACACTTGCTAAGCAAGTCAATAAAATGTCTATTGTCTTATTCTGTACCTTATGTTTACTGTATGTTGTGTAACATCGGTAAAGTCCTTAAAACAAAGATACTGTACAGGGTGGAAAAAAATAAAAATGAAATTAAATGTAATGGATTCCTAAATAAAATGTTTTTAAAGTATAAATAATAAATAATTTTGTCAATAAAATTATAAAATAAAACAGTTAAAATTCATAATTTTTAGTACCCTAAATAGGTAAAACATATTTGAACTTTTACTTCAAAGACTTTAAAGTAAATAGCATTATTTAAGATGCTTAATTTTCAAATGTAAATGCTGAAATACTGTTGGATGAAAAACGGTGCCTATTGGAGGATGTGGAAGTCTGCTCACCAGTGTCTGGTTTTCATAAACAAACAAGTGAGAGCTGCCTGCCTGGAACCACTACTTCAAAGACAGGTTTGCTGGACTAAAAACTTAGATGCTTCTGTAATATGCAATATCTGTAATATCTTTGTATGCAACACAACAGAAAAACTGTATTACAGCCTAGTTCATTTAATTATAAGCAGATTACTGAATACCTACTTCTGAGACATAAATGGACAATGACATGTTTATATCACACACTAGTTAAAAAGAAGCCTCTCATTGCCATCACCTGATGAGAGGACAGTTAGAGTTGCCTGAGCGTACACATCTGAAAACAGAGCCCAGGCACACATCTGAGTGCGGGTTTCACCCCAATGCAGCTATCTAGTGAAAATATACAGTATATGAATGGAATGTACTTGCACTTCACTACAGAGCTTGCAGAGTGTTGCCTCTACAGCCCAGAAGAGAAAAGCAAAAGCAAAGCACATCTTAAACAACCTAATCCTACCTGGTATGCTCTGCCTGCGGACAGCCAGTGCTCCATCAGGAGGTTTGGATGGGTTGGATGGCTTGGTGTATGGCCCTTCATCTGTAGGCGAGACAACGTTTTCAGTATGTCTTTTGGGGTACAATGTATGAGGTAAGCAATACAAGTCATTCTTACTTTTTACATAATTTCTGGAACTAAAAAAGGACTTACAGTACGTATATGGTATTAACACATTGTCTTTAGAAAAAATAAAACAGGATGATTTTATAACAAAACCAAGAAACCTAGTATGCCCATCCACAACTCAGTCCATCAATTTTTAATTTCTTTGAAATTAAAACTGCTTAAAATCACTAAACATAACACGTGAGGCATCTTAGGATAAATAATTTAACAGGCTTCTTTACTTCAAGGAGAAAAATCAAATTAAAATACCATGGTGTTTTGCAATGCAACAGTCATAGCATGTAAAAAATTTGGTAACACCATATTTATTTGAATAACACCTTTGATTACAACTTTTTGAACTTTTAAAGGCTTATACTGAAGTTATAATACTGAAGAAATTTAGTGTTGGACTTTATACTTATTTCTAACACTATTACCCACACTGATCTTCACAATTAGTTCACACCTAATGCTAAAAGCTCAACAACTGACCCTGCTTTTGCAGGTAGACAGGAAGAACGATTACTCCCACATTGCACTGGATGACCAGTTTCTAAAGGATTTTTTGTTTTTTATTAGGATGGTCTTTTTAATTGTCAAGAGCAAATCTCTACTGCACAAAAATGAGTGTGGAGAACCCAAGAGGGACACTTACGACGCACAAAAGCATTTAAGGTTCCCTGGACATGAAAGTGTACAACTGGAACAAATTAGTCTGCCATGTATTTCAATATATTTCCACTGGGATGGAGATTGAGTCAAATAAACAGGTTAGTAATGTGATGAATAATCCAAATTCAAGACTTAATCTTATACACATCCTACCATAATCCATAGCCTAAAAGTTATTCAAAACCTCAAAGACTTTAGACAGTATCAGGGGTTGAAAAAGATGGAAAAGGATTAAAATTTGCTGCCAATTGAATGATGAAAAACTATATCCTTGAATATTAAGAATTATGTTATTATTTAGTTCTGCATCATTTCCAGATAAAAAGTATAAAGTATTTGTGCTTGTGTAATAAATGCATTAATCTGATAATAATGACATTGTTTTTTTCTTTGGGACTTGCTGAATCACATTTCTTTCTCTATAGCTATTTAAATCTGCATCTGGATGAGTAAAGAGGTACTGTACATACTGTATTTGATGCTGGTTTTCTCTTGATGGATATTTTAACACATTATAAGTTATCCAGAGCAGTAGTACAAAAGAGAGAGAGAGACCCTCCACTCTTCACTGCTCTCGATCAGAAACATAACGATGTGCTGAAGGCTCTGTCTTGTGCCTGACGAGCAATTAGTCGATCACTGGGAACAAAGCATCGTGGGTCGGGAGGTGTTGTAGGAGTGAAGGGAGATGGCTGCTCAGTCTCTACCCATCTTGATGACACTTTGTCCTGAAGCTTCCCCGTCACCTTCAGGAGTCGGACGATTTACAGCCCTGCTCCTTGGCGCGAGTTGAGACATTTGTCAGCAGAGATGGAAATGGGTCACTGGGGAGCATTACACTGAGAAAATTAATCAGCCCCTCATCACCGTTCTTAATTCAGATGCAATTGAAATCAATTTATGTTGAAGCAAGAGTCATTTCCAAGCAGTAAATATCTGGACACAGTTCACCCAATGCAGCCCAAGGTCATTCCATGACAAATCAGGACAACCTCAAAGCAACTCTACCTCACGTTTTAAGTAAAGATTTTACTTGGGATGCAAAAAAATGCAACCGACTGAACCAGTGTTAAAGAGGCTGCACATTCAGATTTTCACCACAAATGTATTATTTTATACAGTATACAAGGATGCACTTGAACTAGAGACTTGGTCATGATGTTATTCTGGTTCTCAATAATTTACTGAATTGAATTCAATCTTAATGGAATAAAGTAAATATCATTTTATATTAGAATATGACTTAGGGAAAGTTCTCTGTGTTTGGGAAAAAAAACAGATCAGAAACAGAAAAATTAAATCAGACAAAAATAAAATCAGAGCTCACAGTCAACTTCTGTGCAATGCAAATGTCCTTGCATTTAAAATGTGAACTGTGAAATTTGCATTGCAAACCACGCTGACACAATATTTGCATATTCTGAACTACAAATAATTTCATTTGTTTTTAAAATTTGGGAAAGCTTCAAAAACATTTCAAATGCAATAATTAGCAGAAGTTGTATACAGCTCTTTTAAGCCCTGGTTCATCAGGACACAATTTGCAATTTATATCCCTGTCAATTTCCTTGCATTGAACTCAATCAAACTCAAATATTCTGCCATTTAAATACATTACCAACTGAGATAATGACAATAAATACCTTGCACAGATGGTAAAAGGCTTGATATACAATTGTAACACAACAGAAAGACTGTATCATGCAAAGTGCTTCCTATATAAGTGATATCACGCACTTTGCTTCCTATATTGGTAAACACCTGGTACTTCTTAAATATATGATTATAGTGTTGTTATTGCATAAATTGTACTACCTTTATGTAATGTTAAATAAAGGCCTCTAACAATGTAATAATAATAATAATAAAAAAAGATAAGTTGTAGCAATATTTGTGTAGACCAGGGATTCTCAATCCTGGGTAATGGAGGGCTGGTGTCAGGTTTCTGTCCAACTGGCTTCACAATGAGCTGAAACCTTTCACTTTTTGGCTAAATTAGACATGTTTAATAATTATGGCACACTCTATGGGTGCTGGTGCTTTAAAGAGACCTAGAAAACCAGTAGCCACACTCACTGGACCAGGACTGAAGATTCATCATATAGACTTACTGTATCCAGGGGTTCCCTATTGCTGCTTCTGAGAAACGCACACCTGCTGGCTTTCGTTCCAGCCCAAGTTAATTAGCTAATTGAAGCTTTATTTGAAGTAAGAACTTGCTTGATTGCAATACTTCAAAGTTTGTTTCTACTCCAGGATTGGGGATTTTATCTCACTTACAAATTGAAATAGTTAAAAGGCAATCAACAAGTTTAAGAGCCCAACAAAAAAAGTCCAACAGTTTAAATAAATCCTATTACCATGTCATGTGAGGGTTTAATTGTGTAACTGAGAACTCAGCTGGAACAAAAAAACCTGCAGATGAGTGTCCAGAAACAGGGTGGAGAAATCCTGGACTAATATAATTGATGTCTGCTGTATGGAAGAGTATTTGGAATGCATGTGGTAGAGGCACATACAGTGCCTTTTCATTTGCATTTAGTTTTGGTAGTGAACATATTGTAGTTGCATCTACAAATTAACCATTTTAAAAACCTTTGCATTTGCATTCACTAAAGACAGTTCTGAGCAATTTGACTTGCTTTATCGCTATTTGACAAGTGCATCCATTTCTGACGTTTTAGGCATGTTGAAAAATCTGCCTCATTTAGTATGCTCGCTCGACTGACAAGGTTAGATGGGGAAGCAGACTTTTATAAAAAGATAACAAATCAGGATGGAATCACCAGATTTGTTTGATTTGTTCTGAGCCACAAACACAGAATGATCGGATTAGGGCTGTGAACATCCCTCTTTCCCTCACACCAGCTTGGACTGTTGTGTTGGCTAAAAAGAGGCGGACAAGTCACAATTTCAGATCTGGGTAATCTCTCGCTCTGCAACAGTTCTGCTGTTAGCCAACACACCTTCGCACTTACCCGAGGTGGTGAATGTTTTCTGCATTCCCCTACCCTCTTTTCAAAATACAGCTTTACATATTGCCAAAACAGGCTTGGAGTTCAACAGTTTCCACATTTCCAAAAGTCAGCATGGTAGCAGCTTCGCGTCTAAATGGAAAACAATTGCAAAACAACATGCACAGGTCTTGTCTGCAGCCAATTCAAATCAGTCGCCTAAAAAATGAGAACACTTCACATGTCGCTGCCAGTACAGCAAATCTTAAAGCCATCTCAGGCACTGCAAATGAACATTTCATTAAGGGCATTCAAATTCACAAGGCTAAAAGAACAATTACAGTATACTCTGATACTTGAGAGTACAGTACATAGAATATGGACTTTTGATTTATTATTCACTGAGAAGTTGAACGGGCTTGAATATGCATTTCATATTGTATGAGCTACAGTACTTGCTTGCTATATCTACTGTGACTTGCAAATGCATTCACCCCTTTCAAAGCTGTTCCATTTCATCAAGATACTGTAAAAATCATGCTCTCTATACACATTTTGAATGTATTATGATTATGATCAAACTGAACAATGTGAATGAATTCAAATGTATGTAAAAACATCACTAACTCAAATATGTTGATTTCATCAATACCATTTGTATTCATCCTCTTTGCAATGGTAATAGGTCAATACTTTCGCAAGATAACTGGAGTAATAACAGCACTAATTCAAATAGAAGTGAAAATACCAATAGAAATTAATGTCACCTGGTTGAATTAATTAATGTCCTGAAGTTTTTTCAACTAAACAATTTCAAAACACAGACATACTGTACAGTAATTTGGGAGATGTAATGGTACCATTACCTCTGTTTCAGAATGATACTCCAGCAGCACTCCAAACTCCATTCAAGAAGAAATAAGTCCCCATTAAGTACATGAGTAGAGCCAACATATGAAACTCTTATGTTTGTCTGACACTCTTGATACATTTCTCTCTTTCAAAACATTAAATCCACAGCACACAGATTCAAAGACAGCAAACAATTAAACCATATGGGTTAATGAAAGGTTTTTAAAAGTACCTCTCATGTATTTTCTTTAAAAACTGACATGAAATGTATAGAAAAAAGAACAATATAAAATTGCATCAATTTAAATCACTGCTTTAATTCAAGCACAGTGAGCTCAACTGTATACCAAGCTTGAAAAGAGGAGATTTGTCACAGGTACAAAAAAAGTTACAAGCAATTACTGTAATAAATCAACCTACACTATTTCAAGGTCTTTTTTTTTGTGGACTTCATGCATGGCCTTATTTTAGCAGATGTCATTCCGCTGCAAAAAGAGAACTGAATGCACTTCTCCAGCACCACATGGGACAAGAAGCTTTACAGCAAGATGGCTATTCTCAAGAGCCTCACACTGCACTTTAGTGCATTCAAGCTGATGTGAGTGGACGCCTTCCAGGTTCCACTTCAGACTGCAATACCATCCGCAAACGCTGGACACATTTGCTGCTGGACACATTCTACCTCTCATTTCCTCTGGGAAGTGGAAGAATTTGCTGTACATTTTCCTTTCCTGCCAAGACCCAAGAAAATTGAAGGAAGCCCATAGTGCCATCCAAAGATTCTCAATGATCTGCTGACATGGCCTACACACACATACAGTACAGTTTGTGTAATATAAGCTTATATTTATATAAACACACTTATACCTGCATTAGATTTTGGAAGTCTAAAGCGGTGTTGCTGAGCTTTGCAGGTTATTGCTAAGATGAGAGTGCTAAGAGTGCACATGGGCTGCTAAAACAGAAGGGAGCTGCAGAGTCCAAGGACTACAGTAAATTTGCTAACCCCCCAACCAGAACACAGAGGATCCCACATAAAAAAATAAACACTTGCATCCAGTTTAAAGCATCCATTTTGTAACTAAAATTTGATGCAAACGCTGTATATTCTGAGAAATAAGGAATGCGTGTTTCTTTTTAAAAATGGTTTAACTTGGAAGCTGACCAGTTGGATTAATTAAGAGATAGTACATAGCAAGGGCTGAAGGTACAGTAAGTCACCAAGCGGCACCTGTCTGTCAATAGCCAGGGATATTAACCCATGTAATTTTTCAGTTTTGGATGATTGTCGTCTCCAGTATTGCCGACTATAAAAATTGCATGCATCATCAGGGAAATGTATTCCTTCAATCATTATAATTCCAAATCTCACCCACAACAACTAAACAGGGGTAATGACTTTCCTTTCCCTCTAACATATCAGAAAATGCTTTGAGCATAATCAAAAGACCTTTCATAAAACAAGAACCAAATAAATGGTTGAACTAGCAGAGTCTCGCTTTATTTATTATAAAATATTATTTGCATCTAAACCAGCACTGGGCATATCCCATCCCAGCAAGTGACAGAATGACTGGAGCTCAAACATTCTCTCCCTTCGTGTGCAGGTAAACCACGGTCGCTGCACAGATGTAGGGCGCAAATTCAATTTTCCTCTTTCACTGAATGACAGCTTGCGCTTCTGCAAATAATGTCAAAAAATGCAGCTGGTAATAATGCAGACAAAAGACATCTTAAAAATGGTTTTCTATCCCTGATGGGTTTTCATTACGCATGAAAGTAATTTAGCTTTTTTTTTTTCTAATTTCACTTCAAGGCAGACACACAGGTCTGAGAAGCCGACTTACAAAGGCAAACAAGGAAACACTTGAAAACACTCTGTTCCCTGATTTCCTTCCCAAGTTTTCAGTCTTTTCCGTACTCACCCTCATCATTACGGAAAGCGCTACTGACTCCACACAGGAAAGCCATGGCACTCTCCCTCTAGCAGGTGAGACTGTCCTGCTGTGAATCCAGTCAACACCAGGACACTAGGAGAGCCCTGCCATAGAGACCAGCTGCTGAACTGCTGTGTATTCCCGACTCCTTGGCAGAACCCCTACAAACCATAGTTTTGTCTGTCCTTTTGCTTAGGAAGGCTGCTCACTGCAGCTGCAGCATACAGCTCGTTCAAGGAAGAACCTGGGGAAGTGCTTGTAAGTCCACTGGAGCAGAGCGTTTTTAATTTAGCTCCTAGACTAAGCGGTCAGAAATTTGGCTGAGGCTCCACATTTCCATGGTTGCATTTATAAGAATGCCAGGGTCCCCTGAAGCGATCGCAAAAATGATTCACACAGTGGTTGGGAGAAGCTGAATTCCAGCAGGGCAAGCGCTACAATCAGCTGGCTGTGCACCCTGGTATGAGAAGTATTTCCACAGTCCCTTCAATGGAGCTCAACCCAGGAGTCCGATCAGTTAGCACCACGACATACGCTCAGCCCGTGTGCATGCATTTCAAATTATATTAATTAACCAGGTTAAAAAAAAAGAGAAAACGGAGCCAGTATTTCCCCACACGAGACACGTTTTCTTCTGAAAACAGAAACCCCAGTGCTGCAGCCTTCAGAAAACACACCAGTGCTGTCAGGCTGTCAGGTCACACTATACCCAGTCATGCATATGACCAAGCTCATTTAGGAAGGAAGAAGTGGAGATGTGAGCTGTTACTCCTGGCTCATCTTACACAGCAGGGGAAAAGAAAACTCTAGATATCTAATGGAACCATGATAAAGTACTCACAAGAAGCTAATTAATGCACTTCCATGTGCCAGCCCTCAGCACAACAGGGGGTTTGTACACTGATAAACGCCTAAATTTTGAATCTCCACCCCTTTAGAAATACACAGTGGGTCTGATAAAAACAGCATTCAAAAAGAGCTAAACACAGATGCACTGCAAATCAGCATGCTGCCAGTGCTTTCTTATTAAACTTTTCCCTTTTACTACTGGTCTTTTATTTGAGAGCTTATTTTTTAAAAAAAACTCCTAAAAGACAAATCTCTTAACTTTCCATGTTTGCTCCATTGCTTTTTTCCTGATTGACGGTGTTTGCTTATCTGAATAAAAAAGATTTCTGTCTTGCAAGGAAGCTCAACTGACCAGCAAGAAGTGCAGAACATGAATGCCACACACACTAAAAAGGAAATGATAGTTATGCAAGAGGACTCAGGTTATGTTTTGATTCTATGTCTAACTTGCAATGGCTGAAAAAACAGATAGGGGCAGGTCTCAAAATAGCCGTGGTGGGAGGTACTTGACGCCAGCATAGGCTGGTGCCATTCAAACCCGACAGTCCTGCCACGTTCACACTGGGAGCAGGAGGAGGTCATCTCCTGTGATTAATACCTCTTGGATTTTACTTTGGCAGCTCAAGCAGTCGCTTCATATTATATTTAGTTGAGAACATCACTATCCTTGGCCTGGAAATGGCAAAAAGCTTTTACATTAAAACTCAGAGAGGTTTACCTTGAGTAAACTTACATCAAACCCTGATTTGGCAAAGATTAGGAAACCGTACATCTCTGACTCTATTTTGGCTGATAAAGCATGACAGAAAGACGAGCCTTTGTGGTTACACCAGGAGGAAGACAAATAGGACTTTTACTGGACAAGCACACACAATAAACAAAGGAACAAGTAATAGGTTTATTCCATGCTATAAAAAAGAAGAAAGAAAACCAACTGTGGAGCCTTCTTCAGGTGTGTCATAATAAACAAATACAATTACGTTGTTAAAACTTTGGTTCTACAGTGATTATTAAAAAAATGATTCCAGGCAGGAAGCCTCATCAGGTCAAAAAGAGCAGCTTGACATGAAGACACACCATACAGAAAAAGGTATCAGGATTGTGTGGTGTCTTGCCTTGAGTCTTCAAGAGATAGCCAAACTTGAGAATATCACCATGTTGTAGGTGTTCATTTTAAAAGGACAGTATAACTAAGTATGCCTACACAAAAGAAATGAGAAAAGACTCCACTTCATTCTAGAAGAATTCTACTTTTGTTATAATGACTGCTTGACAGGATAGGGGAGGCATACCTGTTTCACTGAGCAAACATTTTAACATTTTAACGCTTTGCATTCTTTTCAGCGTCAACCAGGTGTTATGAACCGATGGTGAAGGAAACAATTTCACAACTGTTGTTACAAAACAGCCTTAATAATAATAGCTAACCTGAAACAGCAGGAAGCACATTCCTGCTGCGATACAACATTGTTAACTGTTACATAATTGTGGAAAGTGCTCTGTGGCAAACTGCTTAGAAGAACACTATACATTAGCTATAGAATAACAGAGCTTTAGAGATGACAGTGACAAGGAGAAACATATACAGTAAGTAAATAGGCTACAATTTTAAATGTTTCCTTCTCTTTCACGACAGTACTGCCAGAGTTAATCCCATCCTATACAACTGTCTGGTGTCTTTAATAAGAATTGCGCAAATGTATTCATTATAGGCTCCTTTTTGACCAAGATCTGACAGCATACAGTATATACTTGCTTACTTTCTTTGTAGTGTTCTACAGTGATAGCTACTGAATATGATTTCACACAGCTGTTTCATTATAGAACTTCATGGAGCTCTCAGCTTTGCTTTGAAAAGTTGCTGAGTGACCTTTCTTGATTCAATTTACAATTATTTGTGTTTTACAGGATCATATGCCTCATATCTACAGGCATCGAATCCCTGTAAAAAAAATAATTTACTGTGTTTAGCTTGTCTGCTGCAATATATGCAACATCAGAAAGCAATTGGTGGGTGCAGCAATCCAATCCCTGAACTCGTTGAAAAATTAACGGTAACACCGCTGGGAAAAAATCCTGGTGCTACGAAAATATAACCACTGTATGGCATGCATCCTTTTTGCATATTTCTCTTTCCCTGAAAACTAACATGTCCACCATAAAATTACTACCACTACCACCATAAAATTCCAAGACAAAGCACAAAAATGGCCACCGCCATATCACTCTGCAACTCACAACTGGCAACCCACTGAAGCTCAGCAGGTGTGAGCCTGGTCAGTACCTGGATGGGAGACCTCCTGGGAAAAACTAAGGTTGCTGCTGGAAGAGGTGTTAGTGGGGCCAGCAGGGGGCACTCACTCTGCAGTCCATGTGGGTCCTAATGCCCCAGTATAGTGACGGGGACACTATACTGTAAACAGGCGCTGTCCTTTGGATGAGACATAAAACTGAGGTCCTGACTCTCTGTGGTCATTAAAAATCCCAGGGCATTTCTCGAAAAGAGTAGGGGTGTAACCCCGGCGTCCTGGCCAAATTTCCCATTGGCCCTTACCAATCATGGCCTCCTAATAATCCCCATCTATGAATTGGCTTCATTACTCTGCTCTCCTCCCCACTGATAGCTGATGTGCGGTGGTCCGCATCATCCAGGTGGGGCTGCACATTGGTGGTGGTTGAGGGGAGTCCCCATTACCTGTAAAGCGCTTTGAGTGGAGTGCCCAGAAAAGCGCTATATAAGTGTAAGCAATTATTATTATAAAAATGAATTAAATTTGTTATACTGTAATTCTAGTATGAAGATCATATTTTAACACACAAAGCAAATGCTTCTTACATCAGTTTAATGCGTCTTGCATTAAACTGACCTGCATTGCACATGAAGCCCTCTAGATGTCAGTATTTAACATTTAGTAAATATTAAATATTTAGTATTTAAGACTAAATATTATGTTCTTTTTGTACAATTTAGATCACTTTATTAGCCCTATACAATTTCTTGCATTAGGAATTTGTCTTTTTGCATACCCCAGCTTGCTCTCCATGAGACACACAGACAGGGAGAGAGAAGCTTGGGGTCAGAGCGCAGGGTCAGCTATTGTACAGTGCCCCTGGAGCAGCTGGGGTTAAGGGCCTTGATCAGGGGCCCAACGGAGTAGGATTCCTCTGCCGGCTGTGGGATTTGAACTGGCAACCTTCCAGCCACAGGTGCAGATCCTTAGCCACAGAGCCACCGCTCCGCCTAAATGGTTACATTAGTCAATATTATTAGAACTGATTAAATGAAAATGCCAAAAAAGATTTAAACCTGAATTAGAGTTTTTAGTGTCCGCTCAAGACATGGGTTATGTTTAGTGTTAGGTCAGGGCATAGTACAGTACATCTGAAGAGTACCATTCCATCAATTTTCATTTTTTCTTGTTTCTCAACACTTGGAACAATTTAGATTGATAACTTAAGCCAGTGATTTTCTCAATCACATCATTTGGAAAATAATTGCAATGAAAACAAAAAAACGTGTAATAACTCTCAATAACCACAGTTGGCCATTCCTGATTGAATTCAACCAATTAAATGAGTAGATGAACAAATTGATAAGACAAGTATTCCAAAGTTTTAGAAATTACTGAGCCTAATGGTGACCTATAAAACTGATGGATTGTAATTCTCCAGGAGTGGTGTTGGTCACCCCTGGGACAATATCAGGCCATGTAAGAAAAATAAATACATCAGCTTCTTAAGTGAGGTTGCTGTTATGCAGGGATGTTCTTGGATGCGTTGGATTTCACAAGCCTACATAATACACATTCAAAATACTAGGCCAACTCAGCACAAATGCATTTCTGTCATAACTCATATCAGGCACAACTAAACTTAATTTAATAAAGCTTTAAACATGTATTACATGTATTCAAACATACACTACTGATTGGTGCAGAGCTTGTAATGTGTTCAGGCTCATACCAAGTCATCTTGGAATATCCCAGGCTTTCCTTTAGTCACAAATGCTTTCTTCTCAAAACACTTTAACATATTTCTAATCACATTGGGTCATTAGGTAATACGTGCTGCTTTTGTATTCATAATGGTAAATGGCAGTACTGCCATCACTTCACGTCAACCAGATGAGGTAGAGACAACAAATTATAATTATATGTCGCTGGAATATACAAACCCAACAGTAATTATTTAATTTCAGACAGAAGTTTGGATGATTCATTATTTTCTCCGCCAATCAACAAACCTAGTAAAGAGACATGCCAACCGATAAAATGCCTGTTTAATGGAATCACTAGGTTTAATATGCCATGAGCTGATTACTAATTAATAAGTTAAGGAGCCCTTCAAAGCTTTGCTGATGGCTAAATTAATTATTCTCTGTATGCTTTATTATTTCAATCTAAGACCTTTAACAGCTGCTCTGCCTTCACCTCAGACATTGTACAAAAATCCCATGTATTATACAGTATATAATTCTGACAATAATTGTGTTAGGCTGGTTTAAGAAGGGGCTGCTATCACAGCAACCTGAAACTAGAGGTCACCACACAGCATCTAATTTTGGTAATTAGCCACACAGGGTGTCAATTATCTAACTATTGTGCTATTGGTGATGGGTGTAGAATGTACATTCTCACATGGGGTTTAAGAAGGCATGCTTACAGATCCTTTGGACTGCACTAGCTTAGGGTGGGATATGACACATACAGTAAATATGATAAACTATGAGCTAAACAGTATTTGTGTTAGGCACTTCTTTACAGAAAGGGCTTTTGATGTCTGTGATTCCCAGGCAGATTGCTGAAATAGATTCTCTGAGTGAGGGTTATGTAGGATCTTGAGGCAGGATCAGGCCAGCAGTGGAGACAAGGCCATGGCCTAGCAGGGGTGAGTCACAGTCTGGGAAACACTAATACAGACGAGGTCGAGAAAAACAGTTTTCTGAAGTCAGGAACAAAGCAAGAGTCAAAACTTGAGGTAACAAATATGACAGGATTCAAGTTAACGCCCAGGCTGAAGTGAGTTTCAAGACTAAGGAGGGAAGCTGGTCTTCATGATCATGGTCTTCATGATCACTGGAAACTGGTGTGGATGATAACTGCTGAAGTGGCGCAGTAGTGGGTTGTCACAGGAAACTTCTGATAAGAGAGAAGCATTGTAGCTCAGAGAGTAGAGTGCTGGTGCAGGGAAATCTATGACCAGGGTTAGAGACCTGCTAGTGCACAGTGAGGAAAAAATAGTCAATTTGAACATTGTATTTTTTACTGTGCATCATAATCTAGGAGCCTTCAACAAAAGGCTATACAAGATCCTCAGTTCAATAAGCTAATACAGTAGCAACCAAATGAGCAATAGAATAGAAGACAGAAGGAACAATCTTTTAGTGTTTTGTAGTCAGTCTTTAAGTTCTTTCATCCTGTCATCCTTTCATCTGAAACTTACAGTACCATATAAAAAGAGCTGTAACTTCAAATTGAGAATGAAGATGTACTATTACAGGAAATTGTAGGTACACGGTGGATTTTAAACTACCTGTTATTAGGTAATGTCAACCTATGTATATGACACAGAAGAAAATACCTAATTTGTTTAAGGTTTCTTGGAATGAAGGAAAATCAAATTATTACTAAGAAAAAGTGGGCTTTAAGATGCTGGGTGTGCAGTAGGTGTAGCCAAACTGTACGAAAATACAGCTTGCACACCCTACCTTTAGTCTGGGGGTAAAAAACAAGTGCAATGGGACTAAATGTTCTGTCTTCTTTTCCATTTTTATTTCACTTAAACAGCCGAAAAGCAAGAGCGAACTCACTGAAGCAGTAATGAGTGAATCAAAAACTGCAGTGAAAGCTTTACGAGCCCAAGAGCACCAGACACTCCACATTAATTCCGTACATGCGGATCAATTCCTGCAGGTCTTGATTTGCTGATAACACACCAACAGCCAAAGGACATCATACAGTATAATAAATAATAACAGAAACATAAAAGCATACATAGAACATCCAGAAGAAGCCAGGGTAAAGATATTTCCACATGTGAAGACAATAGGCTTAGAAGAATAGGTTATGCAGAAATCTTTCTGCATAATCGTCATTCAAACATTTGCCTTCCTAGTGTTACTACACTCAAAATCTTAAGAAGGCACTTAAACCTTTTTTTGCTGTATAGATGGGAAAGTATTGCAGAATTAAATCTCTATGTACTCTATGTGAATCAGTCCCTCATACAACCCAGAAGGTGATCTATGGGTGATTTTGTCTGTCAGGATTCCTTTTATGTCTAATATTACCCCTTTCAGCTCTGTAGCCTCAGGTCATTGCTCACTCATAGTTGCAGATGAGGCTTTGCCAACTGACGTGTGGCCAGTTTTTGATGTTTATTTTACTATTAATGTAAAACCATGCCCTGCCTCCTAGGTCAGTTCCATCACCAGACTCTACTCTATCATCTTAATGGAGCTTATTTTGTAATGTGGTTGCATGCGTTCAAAATGATGGCCACAGCACAGAAGACGTTTTGAGAGTCCTTCACCCCTGGGGAATAGACCAGCCCATAACAGTGAAGTGAAAAATTATTTGCAATGTTTTTCAGGTTTTTTTTTCCTTTTGCTTCCAGACATCTTAGTGGATTAGTGACAGTTACAGCCCTGTAGACCTCTGTCCTGCACTATACACTGGAACATCAGATAAAAGAAGCACTCAGTTTTTGTTGAACATCAACTATGATTAAATAAAATAAACGTAATTCTAGATCCTATCCCACACTGCCAATTTCTTTCTTTTAACATTTCATTGCAGCCTCTTGTATTTCTCCTGAAGATCAAGACATCTTCATTAGCACCCCTTTCTGCTCTAATCCCGTTCCTAACTGGAGATCTATTTTTAACGATGTTAACATTGAATCAGTATATTTTCAGCTGTGTTAAAGGAAAGGGAAATATAAAAGCATTTGGCAGGATTGCCTTCCTGGATGCTTTACAGCACCTTCTTGAACTTAGCAGCTTCACTGAACAGCTTTCAATTGCTGTTTTCATTCAACAGCTGTCAAGTTAGCAGCTTTCAATAACCATCTAAGATCACAGAAATGTCTATTGCAATTATGAGTCACTTGCTTTCAGTAATCCAGTAATTCCAACCTTTCAATAGTCTTTTCTGAGAGGTGTCTTTTATCACAAAGACTATAACAAAGCAGTTCCCTTCATATTGTACTGTACTTCTGTGAGCAAATGCTTTTTAAAGAATAGTACTGTATGTGCAAGCGCAACTCTTTTCATTAGCTATGTGATTTTATAGTCAGATATATACAGTATGAACTTAATTTGGTCTCTTTGACTTATCTAGAACACTACAGTACTTGCCAAAATTGTTTTTTTTCACTTGTTACTCATTCTTATGTAAATCATCCAAAACAGTAGACATGCTGACATGCCGAAAAGAGGCTATTTTAAGAGAACATTTGGGTTGTTATAAGGTGGTATAATTCAGGGTAAATAAAATACAGCTGTACTGTGACTTATGGGGAGTCAAATGAATAACACAAATATCAAAATGTTTTATCACCGTTTCATGTGTTTATGAGGGCTTAGTTACACATGAAATCTATTCAAACTTTACATGAATGAAAACCTCATAAATTGTTCCTACTGTACTTAGTGCATATCTGCATGCTATTCAGTTCCTTCATTATAAGCATTCTTTTGCTATATTGTCAAAAAAAATCTAGATTCTCACAAAGCAAATAACATTGTACTGAAGATCAAGGGACAAGTCTGTGAAGTAAAAGAATGAAGAAAGAAATGCTTCTGAATCAATGTCACTCTGCATTTTATTAACAGTGCTATTTATTGACTGTGCAAATTGATGACATAATTGATCTGCTTGTTTGTTTAGACTTATTAAATTTTTTTCTTAAGTCAAGCTCACAGGTCAAAATACTCTTCTTCAAGAGTGCTGTTTCAGCACTATACACGGCCTCTCCACAACTTGCTTACCTGTATTATTATTATTTCAGGTTAAGCAGCTCAAACTAAGCTAGTTCATCTACTGATGATGAACAGACACAGGTACAGTAGTAATAATCAATCACTCCCCAAAATTAATGGTTTTTCCTTCTCTAGAGATGCAATTGGTTATAATTTTGGCAAAACACCTGAAATTCCATGTGAACTTTTTAAGAGCTGAAAGAAAATTTATTAACATACCTCAAACATAAAACTGAAATGTGTTAGTCTGTGATTTCACTATTCATCTGAAGCAAAAAATAAAAGAAGAGAAAGTGTTCCTTTAGAAACAAGGTTGGGAAGCAATAATCTTCTGATTAATTTAAGTTAAATTAAATGGAAATGGCTGATAACTAAAAGAGTATTTCACTCTGGTGTTCTCTAAGAAAAAGACTATTTCAGGCAATTAAATATAAAAGTTCTGTATTAAAAAGCATTACCATAAGAGGCAGAAGTGTTTTAATAGCGCTTTTTTAATTTTAATATATAGCGCTTTTCTGGACACTCCACTCAAAGCGCTACAGGTAATGGGGACTCCCCTCCACCACCACCAATGTGCAGCATCCACCTGGATGATGCGACAGCAGCCATAGTGCACCAGAACGCTCACCACACACCAGCTATCAGTGGGGAGGAGAGCAGAGTAATGAGGCCAATTCATAGAGGGGGATTATTAGGAGGCCATGACTGGTAAGGGCCAATGGGAAATTTGGCCAGGACGCCGGGGTTATACCCCTACTCTTTTCGAGAAACAGCCTGGGATTTTTAATGACCACAGAGAGTCAGGACCTCGGTTTTACGTCTCATCCGAAGGACGGTGCCTATTTACAGTATAGTGTCCTCATCACTATACTAGGGCATTAGGACCCACATGGACCGCAGGGTGAGCGCCCCCTGCTGGCCCCACTAACACCTCTTCCAGCAGCAACCTTAGTTTTTCCCAGGAGGTCTCCCATCCAGGTACTGACCAGGCTCACAGCTGCTTAGTTTCAGTGGGTTGCCAGTTGTGAGTTGCAGGGTGATATGGCTGCTGGCACAGAAGCACTGTACTAGAAGCACAGAATATTAATAAATCCCCAGGCCTAATGGTATTTTATCAATTGTATGCAAGGAAACAACATATGTAATGCAGAAGCCATTGATTAAATAATTTCAACAGCTGTACAAAACAAGGGTAATATCCAGGGAGTGGAGAATTTCTAATGTAATACCCATCCAAGACTGCTATTATATGTAGGCTTAAGGAAACAATTGTTAGAACTCAACTACTGTAGATGATCAATATTGAAACGATATCTTAGGAAACAACCATCACGGTTCTCGAAAAGGTCAATCTTGCCTGGTAAACCTGTTATGAGTTCTTTGAACAAGAAATAAACGTAATGGATACACACAGGAAATATGCAATGGTGTATTAAGATTTTCTGAAGGCTTTTCATAAAGTTTCTCATAAACAGCTAAATTCTCAGATTGCAGGTAGTAGGCATTCAGGGAAATGCAAATGTGTGGATTAAAAATTAGTTACTAAATAAAAAACAAAGGGTACAGATAAGAAGCAAATATTCAAATTGGAGCGATGTAATTAGTGGAGTACCACAGGGATCTGTACTAGGACTACTGCTCTTCCCAATTTTTATCAATGATCTTGATTCTGATATGAACTAGTCAAATTTGCAGATTATATTAAATTAGGAGGAACAGCAAATACTCTAGAAGAAGCAAATGAAATTCACGAAGATTTTGATAAAATTCAAGACTGGGCAAACACCTGGCAGATGAAATTTATTGTAGACAAATGCAAGGTATTGCATGCTGGTAGTAAAAACGGACAGTAAATACATAGTAAATTCATACATTATGAAAAATACTTGGGTGTTGAAGTTGGAACATACTGTAATTAACATCTTCTACACAATGTGGGGAAGCAGTTAGAAAGGCAAATGTTAGGATATACTATATAGTTAGAGGTGTAGAATTAAAATCAAAGTATGTTAATTTAAAATTGTATGACACTAGTAAGGCTTCATTGAGAATAGTATATACCACTTTGGTCACCTTGTTATAAAAAAGATATTGCTGCTTTAGAAATAGAGAAAGGTCCTACATTGACAACTAGCAATGACCTACACTGGAACTGAAGCTTTTCAGTCTCAAATACAGAAGATTACAACGAGTTAATCAATCAGTTACAACAAGTTTAAGTTTAATCTGTTTAAGTTTAAGACCTATGTTACAAGTTTTCAAAGTCCTCAAAGGCATCAACAAACTCAATCCAGTAGATTTAGTGAGAATTGACAAACACAAACCAGGGGACACAAGTGGAAACTATGCTGAAGTGCTTTTAAAACAAGGAACGAGGTATATCTTTACACAAAGGGTTGTGGGAGTATTGAACAAGCTACTCAGCCATGTTCTTGTAGCCAGCACCTCGATTTCTTTCAAGTGATGGCTGGATGAGATCCTCGGATCAATTACATGTAGCTACTAACTACTGAACAGGATAGAGGGACAAAATCACCCTCATTTGTAACCTTTCTTATGGTTTTATTATTGGTTGGATACGAGTTAAGCAGTCAAATGCCCTCAGATATGTTTCTCTATGCAACTAGGAAATGGGAGGTGCTGTGACACCAACCATGAACATTACATTGTAACCGAATCCCATCTGAGCTTTATAATAATTAGAAGTTGGCTACTCATCCATGTAGAGTAGGGTGAGCCATGCAATTAAACTGTTGATGCTCAGAAATCCAATTACACAGATCAGTCTATCTTGACTGGAGACCTACTGTATAATAGTGTGAAACATTCATATTTGCTTCATTTGCTATCATAAAACCTGAGATTTTATTTTGAGAGGATGCTGGGCAGCCACATCTCCACGTATATTTTTTGTATACTTTTTATTTGTATACTAGTATTTTTGTTCACTTATTTTATTTATTCTCTGAATCGTATTCATTTATTTTAACGGCACCTGCTAAAAACTGCTACAGCTACCTACTACAGCTGGTTGACCAGAATCAGTCTTTCTCTTTTGTCTTTTCACTGCTACTTTATTGCAAGACGCAGCCTGTCTCCCCACTTGTACAGTACATTGCATTTAGTGCTGTTAGCCCTTGGTTGGCAGGCTGACCATTTTGGGATCCCACAGCTACAGTCTGCTGACTCAGATCTCTGTTTACCTCACTGTCTGTGTGCTATGTGCTGCTTGGAACCACCGTCGCACCTGATCCTGTTTCCACTACTGCCTCCTACAAACCTCTGTAATGGAGTGATTAAACCTGGCAAGATGATTATGCAGTCTACAGTACATCCTCGCTTTTTTGACCCTTCTCTGCTTTGATTTGTCACTGAAGACTGTCCCCACTCTGCTTTTAGGGCAGAGCATCTATATTGTTTTGCTTTTCCTCAGTGCTGTATGTGTACATGCCCATACATGAGAAAAGGTCAGATGGTCGGCCATGCAATCTGTATGTTGATGACCTGCATACCCTTGAACTGGGTATTTCAGGTACTTTAACCATCTGTTTTGACCTAGAGCTTCCAGTGTCCACTTAAAAATGGTAAAAATTATGAAAAGTTTCATAATATTAAGCCAATTATGGAGATTTAGCCTCCCAATTATATTTATTATTCATTAATTTGGCCATTTTAAATTGTCTTGTTAGTGGGGCTCAACGAATTGGTAGTGAACGCTTCATTAGAGTTTTATAGTTAGACCCTTGGTGGCATTGTGATTGCTCAGCTCTGGAAAAGAGAGAGAAGCATCATACATGTATCGTTCACCTTAGTACAGCAACTAATTTCACTCCATGAAATCTCATGGGTGTAATCTTGAATGTAGAAGGAGGGACACTATCTGTCCATTTACTTGTCTTCTAGCAACATCAGAAAACCTTCAGTGATACACTGACTGCTGCAAGGTCAATGTTTTTTTTTGGAAGCTAACAGAAAAAATCCTACAATCCTTTTGTTCCACAATTCATCATCCCTTAAATCCATTTAGGACCAGTTCTTCACTCTAAAATCAATAACATCAGAATTCAGGTTTTAGCTTGTAATTTCTCTTGTGAGCACCATTTGTGTATTTTCAAATTTAGTGGCTCTCACTTTGTAGACTTTCTCACAGTCTGTCTTCAACAGATATCTGAAAGAATCACAGAAAAATGAAACCCAACACATGATTTAAGGATCCTGTTCCCACTGTTTGTTTTGAAAGGTTAAAATTTAGTAACACTGTCACACATATCAACAATGAATCTTTACGATCTGAAACTGAAGGACCATAAAAACTTCAGTTATTATTCCTCTGTTAAAAAGCAGAACCTAGACTCTTGCCTATTAGGTATCATTGACCAATTTCAACTATTGCAAAGTTTCAACAAGAAACTCTATATGTAAACAAGATGTACGAACTACTTCAGTCTGAGCTCAGCCTGATGCATAGTACTGGAACAAATCTTTAGTGATCACTTAATTTTAGTGATCACAGTAATCGTTAGTGATCACTGACAATTTAATGTTGACTGCTGACCATTTTTATAACCTCTTGTTCTGCTACACATCAGTGCTGCCTTTGATATTGCTTAATCTTACTGAGTTAGAGGGGGTTGGTGATAGTACTGGAACAGATTATCACTGTTTAAATCTGTTACAAAACAATGTATTCAAATTATGCAAAACTGTACACATCTGGTGTCCTGCAGGACTCTGTTGTTGGTCCCATACTTTTTTGTATTTATACAATAACCGTGCGTCTGATGTATATAGGTATTTTTAGCTTTCATTTTTAGGCAAATGAAACTCACATTTCCATTTGCCTGAAACCTGAGTAGTCAGTTATCTGTTCATCACACAGCTTAGTTTGGGTCTTAAATTGACTATTGATGTGGTTGAAATCGGTTCAAGTCTCAGATCAGGTGTCTTGCTATTAATTGTCCTTGCATTTGAAGCTCATGTTGTATTAAAAGACATTAGAATACAGTATATAACATTTATAATTAATAAAGAACAGTAAATGCAGACAAGACATTTAGCACTAGCATTGTAATCTTCAATCTGAACAACTAAATAGGATGTGAACTGGCCATAAGATTAAAGGTAGATAATCAGTTTCATTTGCATTGCCAATATACACTTAAAATCTTCTGAGGTAAAAACTTCAAACCTGAAACCAAAATGTTTTCAGCAGATGGTTATTACCATTTAAATACATCTATGAACTAGTGAAGCAAAAATTCACTTGTTTACAAATCAAAGAAAACAGGTGTGGCTTTCTCAGCGAAACAAGAGTTCTTTATCTGCCTCAGTTTCCTCTAGGCAACAGTAAAGATAACCATCTCAATGGATTGGAAGTGGCAAGAAACAGCTTATCCATCCTCTATCCAACCTGCCCAGTTAACTTTACTTTTAACTGCAGTGCAAGATAAGGATAGTGTATTCCTCCTGAAGGCTAATGCACTATATGAATGACCCCTTTCAACTAGAACTTACAAGCCTACATGAAAAATCTTTAAATAAAAGGCTGAATAATGCAAATACTGAAAAGTATCCCTGATTGCGTTAATTTTCTACATTTCTTTTACTGTCCCACAGAAAATGCCAAATCATCTGTGATTAAATTTCAGATAACAATTACTTATTTGCTTATCCAGAGCAGCCTGCATCTGCATAAAAAAACAGGTTATATTAAAATACAGTATAACAAACTAAGTCAAACACCCGGCCTTCATCAAAGATTTATAATGTCTAGTGCAATAATGCAGATGTAAACACATGATAGCAGGTGTCTAACATTTCACAGGAGTGTCATAAGAGATCAATTAAATTTATGTATGCACCAGTCTTCAGACTGCACTGTTGCAAAATCATTTTATCTTTAACCCATTAAACATCTGTGATCAATTATGAGATCCAACCAGGCTGCATTTCCTTAATTTATCTGTTTGGCGATGGATTAATTTCTTTAAGTTAGCCATGAAAAGGAAAATAAAAGTATCTCCATACTGTAAAAATATATGGGTGTATCACAGAATCCCATTAGGTGAATGTAAAAGGTCAGGGTGTGCATTGCCTTAAACACTACAGCAGTTGGCAGTGAGAAACAAGCACTTGAGTGTGGAGTGTAGTAACAGTGAAAACAGCATGGGCCTGTATCCTGACTACCAGGTGGCACAAAATTAGAAAAATATTATCCTACCAATAAAACTATAGGCAGCAATGTGGATTGGTGGTTATTACTCTGGAGAGGTACAGTAACTGAAAGGCTGCAGGTTCAAATTCTCAGCTGGTGCTGTACTACTGCAAGTAGAACTGAATACACACAGCAAAACAAAACATCAATCTTTTCTGTTTAATGGTATTAATGAGTTCTTTTGTTCTGCATTTTTAAAATGACCTCTTCTTAGATTTAATAATCTAAAATATTATATCTGTGAGGTTACTGTCACTTTGTTGAACAAGCTTAATGGTGTCAGGTCATACTTTATCTTATACAGGTACTGTACCTGCACTCTGGACAACCAAGAGCAATGGACATACTGTATAAACAATCAAGACAGCACCAACACCATCAAACACAACCTATCATTTTTTAAAGGTTTAGTTTTGAAGTTTAGTTTTGATTTATTTTGTTTTTTTGCAAACCAGCTTGTCCAGAAATATTTTTTTGAAGAAAATTGAATTGATTTTATTACAAGAGCATGTTTTTGTATCATTGGATGTCAATTCACTTTTAGCCTTTAATTTTTTTGTCTAGATATCTCAATCAGGAAAGAAATAAACGATAGTTTATTTTGCAGGACCTTTGCAGGAAATTAACTGATAATCCGCTTACAGTCACCCTTCCTTCTGTTGCAGGAATGTTGTTTTAAGAGTATCAAGGTGTTTTGATAGAGAACACACTGCAGTCTATAGTACTAATAACAATACTGCTGGGTATACACTCATCTCACAACTCACCCTGAAATTATTTAGCTAGACCTCTCCTAAGGGATGTTTGTTCAAACAAAAAGAAGGAAAAGATCACTCTAAACACAATGGAAATAACCAAAAATCTGCCCGTCTTCAACATCCGTCTTATCCTTATACTATAAATCACAGAAACTATTTTTTTCATTTTGAAATATTTATGTGCACAGAAGTGAACGGTGTCATGCTGAAAGGACACAAAGTGGATGAATAAATATGTCTTTCTTAGGAGTACTGCATTACTATGTTGCTCCCAAGGTATAGTAATAAAATATAAATTGCTGGTGTGCAAGGGAAGCAGTCTATTCAAGCAGTCTATTATACCAGTAAATAAACTACAAATAAACTATTGATAAATACTTAGAATCCTTAAAATATGTTGTACTTAAACAGAAGATTCCCGTATCTACTATCGGCAGTGAAAAAAGCATGTACAGTAGCTCAAACAAGGAAAACAAAGGGCATCTCATGTTGTAATTTAAACTTTATCAAATGGTTTTTCTTCTTCAAACTAAAATGCATATATAAAGGCGAGGCTGTTTGGAAATTCCTCTCAGCTGATATTCATCCCATTTTTGTATCTACAACTGCCAAAATTCCTGTACGCAAAACATTAGAAACTAAAGGAAGATGATGAGCTACAGTAATGTAAGCTTAAAGCCCACTAGACAACATTCAAGATGGACTGACTTTGCTGCTGACAGACAGCGTTCTATCTTGATGGATGTTTGGGAGTAACTGTTAGAACTGATCTGGCTGCATTATGAAAAAGAAAATTTCAGCCTGTACAAGCTGATGGTGATCTTTCAATTTATGCTTTACCTAAATCAAGGGCTGAATTTTAATTGGGAGCTCCCGACACAGTTTTAATTTAAGTTTTTTGAAAAATTCTGCTGACTTTGTGCCTGGCTTGGTGGCATGGCATGAATGACGTTCAACCATGAAAGCACTCAAGATTAGTTTTGCTAGAATCCGATATCACGTTGGATTTGAATGTTTGAACAATGAATTATTCATCTTCGAATCATTCTTCTCTTTTTGACTTATGAGCCCAGCAGGATCTGAGTGGAAGCTGCACCCTACAGTCAATGTATGATCACATCTCATTCCAATTTGACTAAAGCTGCTATTAATATACATTTTTATTTCAGAGGAGTTCTGGAACCATTACAAGTGTCGTGTATATTTCCTTGTTAAATGCAGTCATCATGTGAGGTAATGTATACACAGCAAGTGATCTTTAAAAAAGGCAGATTAAGGTTCAATAAATGAACACCACAGGACTTACAAATCAGGGACCCAAAATCACACCTTTGAAATGCATTTCAAGGAATGGTGGTAGTCAAAATTCCTGGTTTGATATGCTCTTTGCATACCTATTACAGCAGATTCTGTGATTGACTCAGTTCCCTGTGCAATAATATTTCCCTGCTGGATCTGAAACCTGCTTGGAATGTTTAAGACAAAGCCATCTCTTTACACTGCATCCAGCCTGAACACAGAACATGAAAAAGGGTAAACAATTCACATATCTAATTACTATGTAAAGTGCTGAAAAGAAATCAGTAAAAAATCAGTATTTTATCAGTATAAAATGACAAATACTGTAGCGTACAGTGCTCTGTGCTTCAGGAATGATGAGAACCACTGCACTTAAATGTAAATGACTGAATATTGCTGTGGTGAAACTACTGATGTGCCACTGAACATTAATGAGATCGAAACTTTGACCACTGCAATAAAGTGCTGCTTGTTGTAGTTTAAATATGGTCATCTTCGCCTTTTCTAAACTTCTGAAATCTAGCTATTAAAATGTGAAGAAAATGTGTGTTTGGGAAGTGACCGTATTTTTCAAACCAATCAATGATTTCTTTGGATTAAGTTTTGGTTACAGAGACAGCATTTTGTGCACTTTCTTGTCTAAAAAAGCTTTAATTACACAACTCTAGTACTGTTGTCCAATATTAAGAAAGAGAATCCAAGGAAATTGTTCTGCCTGATATTAATGTGGGGGCTTCAATGACTCAATATATGATATTTAACACTAGACCTGGGTAAACTGCATCTGCACTTTATTCACCAAAGTGTCTGAAAATCCCAGTACACAAATAAGTGCTACCCACGACAGTACAGGGTGTTGGTAATAACACAGTAATATTGTGGCACCCATTCCATACATAATTGCCTACATAATACAGTAGGCCGCAAATCCTGCTGACAAACAGCATGAAATCTTTCTCTGTTGAAATTAAATAGGTGGTGGTGGGCAGAGTGCGAAGAAAGGAAAATCTAGCAGTGTTGTGCAAAGATACACACAACAGAGTCGACAGAGACAAAGTGAGAGATTCTCATACAAATGTTGACTCCAAAGTGGGCGGTTGAAAGAAAAGCACTGGGCTAAAGACATTTAATCTGCAGTGCTTATGTTCATTTTGCTTATACTAACCTGTTTATCAATGGAACACATGAGCCCTTAACAATTTCTGCATTACATTTGAATGAATTTTAACTTTAAACCCAGAGCTTAGAAAGATCCCATGCATGCACTGGCATGGCACTCTTCCACAGAAGTGTACTGTACCTGTCATTTAATGTTAGCAAATCACAACAATAACAAGCACAAATCATTACCAGTTATGTATCAAAGCAAATACATGTGCACAGCAAGGTTTTTCAACATTAATTAAAATGGGATTAAATGTACTGTATGAAAATGTATGCTGCATATATGAATAGTGCAACTGCAATAGAATAATTACACATGCATCTAAACACAAATTCTGAAGTTTATAGAACCTTCTGGAAGTCAACTTGAATGCCAGTGGATATTAAAATAGGCTGAAGACAGAACTGAAACAATCAGTGCCACTTTGTCAGAGACTGTGTCAGTAGTGTCTTAAAATCTACAATTAATCTACAATGACTAAGGCTATACAAACCCATAAAGACACTGCAGTTTCAACTGTGGCACCCATCACCAAGAAGGTTAGGATTAAGGGGACACCTACTGCTTCATTAGCAAGACGACATAAGGAGGTTGTGACCCATGTGTTTGGTAAGAAGTGGTGTGGAAAAGAAGAGGCAAGAGACCATACAGCAACTAAAGGACTCCCAAGACAGATGTGACCACATGACGTGACTGGAAGAAACACAAATTAAGTTTTTGAACTCTCTTACCAGGATTGGGATAGAAAAGTAAACATTGAAGACAAAGGAAACCATCCCTCCTGTAATCAATGAATGTATATTCTTTAGGAATTGTTTTGTAATCTTAATTAAAACTGAGAAACATATATACAGTACTGTACATTACAAGGTTTGTCTACACATTTTAGCTAAAACCTGGTGCCTTCTACCACAAATCTTCACAATACATTGTACAACAATACAAAGAATGCAATAAACTCAATGACCAAAGAGCATAAAAAACATGATAAGAGCTGAGGAAAGCAGCCTGGAGGAGCTGGAGAGGTTTTGCATGCTGGAGTGGTCAAATATCCCTCATGAGTAGTTTAACAGCCCATTAAAAGTGTAGAAGAAGTACCGCCTTGAGGTTACTGTAGCCATAGGCAGGTGAACAAAGCATACAGTACATTGCCAGGGAATGAATAAATCTGAAAATGACGTATTTAGAAATGCAGTATGCAATCTTTCCACAAACATTCTATTTACACAGACAAGTGAAAGTTATTTTTGTTTTTATCATAAAATACTGAATGAACACTTAGTATTACATGCTAAATCAATATTTGGTTGCAGGTATAAATACATGTATTGGCTTCTGTACAGCAGTCAAACAAACCTGAAGTAGAAAAAAGCACTCCTTATTTCTTTCTTATTGCCACTTACAACCAATCACACTTGAAAGGAAAGAACATATAGTACAGTATGCAAAATATTAACTTACTGCATTAAACATGATATTATTCAGAGGTACATATATCTTTGATCAGCATATTAATGTAGGTTTTAACTGGTCTCCTCTATGAAATGAATGGTGAATAACTTATAAATCCCTGATTATTGTAATAAGTTGGTGTTCACATTTCAAAACAGATAATGTACAGTTCAACCTGGAGTCAGTGAATACCAGCAGCCTCTCATATCCCCAGGTCATTTTAATAATTCTTTTCTTTTTCAATCACCATGGAGATCACAAACCCAGGGCTGTACAGGAAATTAAATATTCATTACATTTTAAGTCCAGGTTCTTGTTCATCAGAGGAAGCTGACCAACCAAGCCAGGACAATATAAATAGCTTCCATTAAAATATTTATAAGACTAATGTAAAAAGCTGGTGATAATGATGACCTGTAAATCAAACTTTGAGTAAAATGCTACTGCCTCTACCGCTTCAGTAAGAATACTACACTGATAGCTCATTGTTTACCTACAGATTTTGATAAAACTGGTAATGTTTTTAAATGATTTGCCGAACCACACTCAGTGAAACACAGCATTACCTGAAAGAAACAATACACCTAAAAGGTTTCATTTTAATGAACTCTAAAAATGTTTTTGAAAGATGTACCAAACAAAGGATAAAAAAGGCTTAATAAAATGTTGAATCTGTGCTCTGCTATAAGAAATCAAGCCTAAACAGAAGAGGTCCTAAAGACAAGAATTCCAATGGCAGCTTGGACACCTGTGATGCAGCAGGAGTCCCACTGCCCATTAGGCAACACATCAATAACTTTCGTCAGTGGCATGGAAACAGGATGTACTGTAGTAATCCATACTGCTCTGCGTTAAAGGAACATAAGAGTGAAAAATACATTAAAATGCAAAGCTTCAGTACATGCTGGCACAAAATCTACAGTACATTTACAAAAACAAAGGGCAGAAAAACAATAATATGAAGGGCACTTAATCATGGTGCATTTAAAACAGGCAAATATCTGAAATACTAGGCGTCTGAAATCAGGATACAAGTTTTAACCAACAAATGAAGGCAAAAAATCTAAACGCCTCACCTATGACATTCTGAACTACTGTAGCACTAGTGCGCAATAAACATGCATGCTGTACCATACATGAAAAACTGACTTTTTTCACCAGTACTCTGTGCTCAGGGACCCTAAAACAGACACCCAGCAAAGGGCATTCTTCCACTTTGTGATCCCTTTTGTCTTCTTGTCTAACGTAGCCCCTGCCTCAGTGCCAAGCCTTCCTATTAGCAACACAAACAACTTTAGGCTGAGATAACTTCATTTCTGCTAAATGCACAAGAAGGAACATAAAATGGCTCAGTACGATACCTTTAGTAGCTCTCCGCAATATCTGACATCGGCATTTAAAAGAGACTGCTATCATTCTAGCTCCCGGTACAGCGTCAAGGTGCTCTCAGGGCTCGGGTCTGGTGGATGCAGTACAGGCATCTGAATTCCTCACACATATCAGGAGAAAGGTAGTCCCAATGGGGAGCGACAGACTTCAATTCCTCACGGCAATAGCAGAGATCTGGTTCAAGACACGGAGTGGAGCTTCACACATTCACCCAGGTATCCACAGCATAGAGCATCAGGGCTACAGAAGAACAAATTGTATTTTCCGACCACACACACAAGCCACAGTGGATTACCCAGGGAGAGAGAGAGCTGTGAAAGGAAAGGAGCAAGCCTTCTGAGTGCAGCCGTTGCCTCACACTGTGCCATCTGACTGGGCTTTTAAAGTTGCACGCTCCTGTGAGGGACAGCCTGCGCCTCTGCTTAGTCGAGACAAATTGCTTTCTTTTCATCAACGGCTTTTAAAAGGCAAGACAATTCCTGGAGCCCCTAATTATGTAACCAATTCACAGCACCTACAGTAGCTCGCGAGGTGATGAAACAGACAGATCTCGAGTAAAGAGGGAAACCGCTCTTATAATGAACGCGCTGTTTTTGTTTGTTCTTTATTTAGATAAGCAACTGAGCCAAACGACAGGGGAATCATCTGAGCAGCCACACAGAGCAACACTGCATCTCCCGTCAACCAGGATGTGATTAATCCACTTAATTTACTGTCTGCCTCTGCACTACATGATGGAAATGCTTTCTGTAAATAATTTTTTAAAATCTTTCAAAACAATTTAAGTGTAAGACCAGTAAAGTTTCAATGTCAATAATTCCTTCTCCATTTAACACATTTAAATTACAGCATTTCCTAAAAGAAGATGATGCTAATTTATGATGATTTATTTTCCACATGAACAGACCTGAAAACTAGGGCTGAGAAACAACTATGTTTACAGAAAAAGGTGACCAGATTTATGAACTATTGAACTATTGAATTCATATTTTAAAAAAAGATGACCAAAATTGAACAAATTGTAATCTGTACAATTTTCACTTTCACTGCACTGCAGATGTGAGAAAATGCATTAATTCATAAACCCATTAGCCAAACACCACAGTTTATGATGCAGTTTAGGATTTATATGTGATCTGAATTGTTTTCTGTTTTATCTTTGAAACATTCAATTGAATATCAATGGTAAAGATGCACAGAAAAATCCAATTTGATTTTTCTTCTAAGAAATGTGGCAATGAACTAGCAGATTGGAATTGGATTGGCTGGCAACAGGACAGGGACAAATACCAGTCAGAGATTCATCCTGTTCTGGGCTAAGTGGACAAAAAGGCTTGGTCAAGGTCTGACATACTGTAGGATTAGATTAAAATCTGACATCTGAAACACAGCAAAACTGGGATGAAGCAGTTCTGCTTGGGGAGGTTACTATTTCATCATGTCACCTTGTGTCTCATCAAGGTCCTCATGAACTCCTGAATGTAATAACTGGCACAGAACAAGCAATGGGGACTATAGTGAAAGGTTTTTAAAAATACCCATTCATAAGGGTGTGTACTGCTTATGTGAATTAACAAATACAAATCTTTATCAGTACAAAAGCATCTCAAGTGGTAGTCTTAAAATGTTATATTGTATTCAGTATATATTCTGTACATGAACAAGTGTACCAATTTTTGGGCCATCAGTAGTCTAAAGGTTTGTTTTAACTGTTCTCACTATACAGTACATTCAATAGGGCTTTTTCTGTACACTGAGTGTAATCACTCTAAATCAAACACATAAACCCAAACCTTTTTTTTAAATATCTCCAAGCCGCTTTTTTCCAAGCCTTTAGACAATAAGCAGTAGAATCTGTTGTCCCAAAAGATCAAAAATCAATCCATTAAGTTAATCTCACCTGATGAATGTGCTGTCACTTTTTTTTTTTACAACATTCCATAAGCATATGCCGCATTTATAACCCTCTCCCTCAGGGTTATTATTTCACTTTGCCTCAGGTGTTATGCAGCTGAAAAACTGTGAAAGCCAAACTGTAAGTTTAATTGTATTCCCTTGAGTGACATGTGATTGTTAAGAAAACCTTTGCTGCAGAAGCAATCTAACAAAAAACTTGGAAGTTTGTTTTTGAGACAAATCAGCTGAACAGACTCATTTTCTGTGACATTGTGCAAACCCAGCCAACACCACTGTAAGCAAATTCAGCCCAACAGGCAAGGCTTCAGTGTAAGAAGGACAAGTAGGTCAGAGGAGTAGATTCCACTAAGCATGTAGCAGCTTCTCAACATGTTCAGAGATGGCCCTCTTGTCTCACAAGTCATTCACTCTTTTCTTTTAGTTTTTCCTCCAAAAAAACATTATTACAGCACTAAAGAAACAGCAGCTTATAATGAGCTACTACCCTCCACAAACTAGAACAAGGTGTCTGGAAAATTGCTCAAAACAAGTATTGCAACGCACAACAAACTTCACAGAAAAACGTAGTCATCATGACTCAAGCACTCACACACACAAGACTATGGACACTCTCCTGTGTGTCCCTTCTCACCAACAGTATGATGGCTAGTACACTTCAAAGGCAGACAAAGTACCATTTCTGAACACCTAGAAAGAACACAGAGCAACCTAATCAATTCCAGACATAATCTCTTTTCTCACTTAACTCATCCTAGAGTTACTGCAGATGCACATTGGTTTTCAATTGATATGGATTGCAATAGAAGTAATAAGCTCAGTGTGAGAATCAATTTCACGCCATCCTTTATAAAAGATGAATTGGATAATGGGGTCTGGGATAAGAAACATTCACTTTTGATTAAAGGGCCCATCGGTCTCTTCCCATCTTTAACATGCTGACATGTTAAAGAAAAAAGGGTCATAAATTGTCAGAACAATTGCCTAGTTCACACTTACTTTTTAATTCAACAGCAGACCAGTCAATAATTCTATGGGTAAATTAGCGGACTGTGTAATTACAGTGTGTATCCAAAGATCAGAGGTACTGACAATTCACAGATGCATTAGCATCCTGGACTTGCTTAATGGGTTAATGTTTTTTGGTAAAATAGCATGAGTGTATCTCCACTAGATCCAAAGAACGCCAAAGAAAAAAGACAAATTCTTTTTTCTTTATTAGCAATTGAGATATCAGCATCCTCTAGTGGATACAAGACGTTAGTGCAAGAAGAGTTGAATCTACATACCTTTTCTCAGCTATGTTAATAAAGGAATAAATCACTGTTTCCTTTATTCATTCCTCTTAGCATTTTATGATCCTAGAATGGCTGTCACTCACCTAATCTCTTTATACTTAAGATACAGAAGTCTAGTTCTTTCGGTATCTGTTCAATCCAGTTAACCTCTGGATTTGTCATTTTTTTTTGTTGTCTTTGATGCACCTTTTTTGTAGTGAAAAAAAGAGACCATTAAACTCTAAAGAAGATTTAGTGAAATATCAATGTTTGACAAATACAATTGCTATCCAACCATTTCAGAGACTGGGAGTCACTCATACTCTTCTACTGTCTTGAATATATATTTATAAAAGGCCAAGAAAATGAAACAAAACATTCCAAACAGTACTGTATATGCTTAAACCAAATTCAGAAAGCATATTTCGAATTTTGTAAGATTATATGTTGGATACTACATTCTACAATGAAAACATAAACAAGAATACTGATACACAGTCTTATTAAACTGGTTAACCGCTTGATTATGCTAGATTATGTTTGCAATTTTAAAGTTGTGTTTTTTCTGTAGTAATAACAGCATAACCTAATGTAAGTATAGTATAAATACATAGAATTAAACGTATTTTCTCTTGTTTACCAAAACAAATTTCACTGCATCAGCTGGCTTGTGGCTTGAATATCAGCAGTGTTTTCATTCAAAAGTTCATATTTAATGAAATGAGATACTGTCTGTTTTTATAGCATTGGTTTACAAACAAAGCAGATAATTGCCCCTCCAGTTGTTTCATGTTTCTACATTACAAGTATGTGGATTCATTTAGTATTTACACCTATGAATGTACAGTATATATTATGTATGCACCATGAAACTCAAAGACAAGGCAATACAAATTAACCCTGTCCAGCACCCAAATACTTTTTCCTAGTTTCCTAGTTTAATAGATACTGTATGCTGAAGACAACATTTTTTAATTCCCCAGTGGCAAGAGGTTTAATTCATCAGCAAAATAATCACTCTCCACCCTGTTTTTCATTTCCTCAACCCATGTATCTTCGCCATTACTGAGTGATTTAAATCTTATTCCTTATTCATACATTTCGAGTTGCGATTTGTCTGTACATAATGGAATGTTTTCCTCTGTCTTGGATGAAGATATTGGAAGGAGATGTTTTGCTAAATGGGCTGTGGGAGTAGAAATGAATCAGACACAGGAGAGATGCCTGACACAACCCTCGCATGACATGCAGTATCTGCTGAAGACGGCATCTGTTTTCTAAAGGGATCGTCAACAAATTCCAAAGTGGTTCCCCTTCCAAGAATGCCATTAAACACAACCAGTAATCACTGAACCAAATTTGAACTGAGCACTTAATAAAAGAAAAAAACCCCAGCAGTTCTAGAGTTATTTGATATCAGTTGTTCCACCTACCCCTGTCTAAAATGACCAAGGAAACAAAAAGTATTAAGTCATCATTTTATGTACTGTAATTTAATATTAGTAGCTACTCATGGGAAGCACAAACAAGAAAAATGTACTGCAAGACATTATAATTAACTGATTGGAAGTGATGTTACTACAACATCTGCTGTGTCAGTACGCCAATTTGTCAAAGTCTAGAATTCTCCTGCAGTAGCAAGAAATCCTGCTCTTATGAGAGCAGACGGCAAGTGATTTCAAAGAATAGGAATAGAAAATTTATGCCAAGTCAAAGTTTAAAGATGCTGTGTACAGCATTCATTGAAAAAACGGTTCATACGAAATCTAAAATGTGTTTTGTATATTATCTATCAGAAATAAAGAGAGCTATAACATACTGATGCCCTGAAATGATGTGAATATTAGAACATAAGAATAAAATTCTTCTGAAATCTTTCTTTGAAGATTGAAAGATTTTTGAGAAGGAGAGGACTGTTTCTATGAAAAAACAGGTTTAACACAATATTCTTTGATGTGATGAAACATCAAAAGCCCTGAATTGCATGAGCCACTGAAATGCCAATCTACTCTAGAAACTGCAGGCTTCCACATAGAGAAAATTAGCCTGAAATGGTGAGTTTAAGAAGCCTGGCAGGGAATAGTGCACTTTCAAGGTGAAACAGCAGATAATCCTTTGAATAACTGAGGACAAAATACAAATGGCTGTTTCTCTCTTTTCTTGTTACTAGGAAATCAGAAAGGCAAATACTGTATTTTATGATTAGAAGTGAGCTCCAGGACTAAACTAAGAGAATACAGTAGGTAGATTAAAACAGTCTGTATCAACGGAGTGTACCTTTGTGCAAATCCTCAATTCAACAGATCAAAGTTACGTGATGCATTTAGTTTTAAGTTATTTGTTGAAGAGTATCTAACCACTTTAAAAAAAGTTACCAGTATTAGCATTATTTCAGAGAAGCACATATGTTTCAGAGATATTGCCAGTGCTAAACAAGTTTCCAAATGGATTTGCAACAGCATGAAAGTCAATAGTAACACACTAAACTTAAACGGGTCACATACAAGGAAAAACGGTATTCCATAAAAAAAACTATGTTTGAAAGTAGGAAGCAAATCTCTAGAAAAATTCTAAAAGTTCAAAGTACTGTACACGTGAATAATTATTTAAACACTTTTGCAGCACACTTTGCAGGAAATCCAGTAAATAAGTATTTTATCAACCTCTCTGCTAAGACATCCAAATGAGAGACCGGAATGGATTAATTGCGTTTCTAGGCTCCAGTTTTTCATGAAAGCAGGTAGAGATTGGAACATACCTTCCTCCAGGAGCTTGTGCATATCAGTCCTTCTCCAGGGGATACAGAGAGCGGGGACAAGGCAGCAGGGAGAGGGGGTCTGGGGAACCTGGAAGAACTGTGACTGCGGCTGTGGCTCCAGCCCTGTCATGACACACTCACTGTGGCTCGACCCCCGAGCACGCAGGCCCAGGTTGAGGGAGGGAGGGAGGGAGGAGCAGGAGACAACAGGACTTGACAGCCACAGTGTGCTCAGCTCATTCTGAGGGATCGAAGGTATCGACACCGGCTCGGAACGCACTGGCCTGTCACTAATCAGCTGCTCGGCCACTAAGGGGCGCTGACGCTCAGAAGAGCCGTCATCAGAGCCGATCACTTGTCTGGAGACGAACAGAACTGGCAGCAGGTGGGTAAATTTTTCTATCTTTGGTGTGTAGGTTTAAGTAAGGGTATGGGAGTGAGAGCTGTATAAAAGGAATTTGAATTAAAAACTGCATGGGTAATAAAGAGAACACCAGCAGAGAAGTGGTCCACTAGGACACATGATCTGTTGATGAAACTGGGTGCAGCTTCAGGCAAACTTCGATTCCCTTGATGCTCATTTCCTCCTGCCTGCGCTTTGATGAAAACAGCTGTAATTCAGTGTTAGCACCAGGGACCATTAATGCCACTGCACTAATTAAGCAATGCTGAATGGCAAATGGATATTCGAAAATTTGTTAAACGTTCTTGCCAGGCAGTGGTGAGTCAATGATGGGAGTAAGGTATAAAAGCAATTAGATGGAGCAACACTGATTGAAATCAATTGACCCTTTGGTGAGTTGGCCTGCTGTAAATGGTTTCGAACAAGCCTGTGATGATCACTTGACTAGCAAGTCATGAAAACATACCAATTGATGCAGAAGACCCCACTCACACCAGGCTTAAGATTGCATTCCCATCCTGTGGAAATATGTTTTGAAATATAAGATAAGAGATAAAAGATCACTTTATTGGCCATATACAATATCTATTAGGAATCTGTCTTTTCGCATACCCCAACTTGCTCTCCATGAGACACACAGACATGGAGAGAAGCTTGGGGTCAGAGCGCAGGGTCGGCCATTTATATGGCACCCCTGGAGCAGTTGGGGTTAAGGGCCTTGCTCAGTGGCCCAACGGAGTAGGATTCCTCTGCCATCTGCGGGATATGAACCGGCAACCTTGCAGCCACAGGTGCAGATCCTTAGCCACAGAGCCACCGCACCGCAGTATATGATATTTACAGCAAATATCATATATTTAACTATGATTAAATATATTAGATATGACTCATATCTGATATCTGAATGCAGTGATTATTTCAGATTTTATAAACATGCAAATCATTTTTACAGTTATGCTATATGGACATGAATGATCAATCTCAGCTTTTTTTTTCCTTTTTCATTTCCACGTTTTTATTTCTCTGTCTTTTAACAAATCATATGTTTTTGTATCGGGCCAATCCTATGAGAACCGTTGCACAGACATTGCCTTCAAATTAACCAGACATTACAAATCATATGCTGCATAAAAACTGTTATCTACAATACATTTTGTATGAAGTATACTTCGTAAGGTGACAAAGCAGGTTAAAAATACTGTAAGTGAATTAGAATTAATTAACTAAAAATGTATTTGCAGAAAGGGATGGTTTTGTAAGTAAATAAAAAGGACATATTAATGGGGCTCTAAAGTGTGCTGCCAAAAGTAAACATTTATTGTTCAATTTTAAAAAGGTCTTGCTCTAGTCAATAATAATTGGACCCAAATCTGCTCCTGAAGAAAAAAAAATAATGGTCTAGCTCAGTGGAAATGTACTGTACCATCATAGCTGGATTCCTACATTAGCAGCTGTAAACATTTATGCTTGCGAGTTAACAGAAGCACAACACAGCCGATGACAAATAATATTCATCAATTTTCATCAGTTTAGAAATCTAGAGTATCTGCAGAACTATAATCATCTTGTCTGCCAACAGGGAAGTAAATCTAAAGGAAGATGTGGCAGAACATTGCTCAATGACCAACAGTACAGAAAGTTAGATTAATTACAGTGCATTGAAGGACGCTGCACTCTACAGGGCAAGGCTGAAAGGAGGAAATGGGAATTTTAAATACCATGTTATGCCAACATTCATTGGGTATTAGAGAGGATCAAATATGAAATGATCTACTGTTCTAGCTCAATAAAAAACTGTTTAGGGTTTCCCTAAACATAACATCCTTTGATTAAAATTCTACACTTATAATTATATATCTTCCCCATTCCCCACTTTTATAACTTCCCAATATTCTGTAGAATATTCAACTTGAAATCCAAAAATGTAAATGTAAACACCTACAGTTAGACTTCTTTTCCATCTGTAGCCTCTTCAATATTTCCCATCTTGTTTCTATAGTTTCAACTCTTATCTACATTACAGGTCATCTGCCATCTTGAGTTTTATCTACATGTTTAATTTTACAACGTTTTCTAATCTTCTTCTTTTATCATCATCTGTAAATTGTCTAGTTAATGAACTGTAACAAAATCTAGATCATCGATATAAATTAGGGAGAGCAGTGGCCTCATATAGATTGCTGTTGCACATACAAATCTGAACATTCACCCCTTATTCTGTTTTCTATCCATTTACAAGTTCTAAATCCAAACACACAAATTTTCCCCAAACCCCTACTGCCTGAACTTTGAGAACGAATCAGTATATATCATATATTCACATCCCAAATTCTCATCTGGACCTCACAGTACAGACACTGTTATTAACAGTTTGCATGCAAATTGCCTTTGAGGAAAGGCAAACAGAAAGGAGCAATAAGTCTAAGAAAATAAAAAAACATAAATATGTATTATTAATAGATCTCTAATTAAAAAACAAGCCCTATAGTGTATTAAGCTGCATTATGCACCATCACATTCAGTACTCTAAAAGCACTTTAAAGCAACTTCTGCAGTTCTGTGGAACCAGGTAAGGTTCTCACATACAGTACTGTAAGTGGAGATAGTTGCCCAAGGTAATTAAGAGCCTACAAATAAGTCTACTGCTGTTTTAATGGACAAGAGGGAAAAGGGATCGGCTACTGATAAACAGCCCTGAGATCCCTGCTGATCTCATCACAGAGCTGTCTTTCTCAGCTCTTTGCTGTGTGAAGAAAACTAACAATAACTCCACATCATCACATATATTATAACAGCTGTACAAGTGAGTGACAGCTCAAAACTTTTACAGAGTCTTTTCAAAATATGCAACAGCAGTCATTGCTGAATCTACTTGTGCCCCTGAGACTACGTAAAACAAAATCACGGAATACTACTGTACTGTATGTCTGAGGTGATAACAAAAGTAAATCGGTCTCCGGTCTTGCTTGAAAACCACACAGTAAGGCTTGGAGAGCATGGAGTTGTCTTCGTGATTGAAAGGTTGGTAAATGTAAAAAACAGACCGTTTTCTGCAAGACAAAGGGATTATTCGTTGAGTGTAATGTGTACATTGTGAAAACAGCTGTGATTGCTATTGTGCATGTCCCATCTAAGAGCTCTAAATGCATGATTCATTTCACAGTCTGCTCCTGCTATTATAGGTTTGTGGCAGCAGTCCAGGGTTGTATTTGAGAGAGTGTACAATTATGAAAGATAAAGGCAACTGTTTATGTGTCTAGGAAAAATGTCAGCATTAGCACCAATGTTTAACTTCATATTTCTTCAGGTCTGAGTCTACTAGCAAATGAAATCATCACACTTGAAAGTAGAATCCTTTCAATTCTTATACAGAAATGCAAAGCAAATATCTTCTTTACAGTACATCAAGCCTTTTCTGAGGATGCAGCAATATACTGCAGGAAAGGAATCTATGATTTTCGATTCTCCATTACAGACATCAGAACTACTAACTTTGGTAAAACAGTTGGAGCTTTGGACATTCCAAACTAATATGAAAATGAATAAGGCTCCCAGCTAACATGTCTTTTACAGTAGTTCCACTCCCTGCCCTTGTCACTAGATGATTGTCTTTTTCTCAAGCAATGTCAAAACACTGATGCATCTCTGAAAGTGAAAAGAATGCACCTGTCAAACCTGTTATTCAAAAGGTATGACACTCTCTCTCACCATCCTCTTTCCCAGTATTTATTTACATTTTGAATTCAGTTATTTTTTTCACACACCTTTCACCTACAGTAGCTTTGGAATTACTATTAGCCGATTGTGAACAATTGTTAGTGAGTCGTTGGACAATTGTTGGACAATTAAGTTCAGAGCTTTGACCTAAATAAATGTCAAGAAAACTGACAGCAATTTCTTTGAAAACACACTTTGTTTGTGAACACTGTGAGTCCCACAGTGACTACAGAACAGTATACTGTACTGCAGTATATTGGAGGGGTGGCTTGTAAGCCCTGGATATACTGTACCACAGGTGTCACTGTCATGCAGCAAAATAAGCACACACTATCCCACTCAAGCCCATCGAACTCAGGCAGCACTCGGCCAGCTGTGAAGATTCCCAGCAACAGTGAGCTTATGAAAGAGCCCAGGCATGTCCTGATGATGTCTGAAGTGCTGGGCTCTCTTAGGCCAAACCAGTTCATTTTACTTGTTCAGTGACTTGGGGGCCCCCAGAGCAAACGTGCTTGGCCTCTTTCACACAGTACTGTTTTGGAACGGATGTAATTATTTAGATGTATTGTACAGAAAGGTTTCAGTTGAAAAGGTGTGTGCTAATTAAGTGTGTACAGGATACAAGGTTAAATGGAGCTCAGTGTGAATGACAGACAGTGCAATGTTTAGGGATGTTTTACAATTAAAATTCAGAATTAAATTTCAAACACAAACCCTTGTGTTAAAAGGACTGGTTCCATTTGTCTGGCTGCAGTTCCATTTAAATTTGCTCTCCAGATCAAATTGTCTGATGCCATGGAAACTTTTCCAACCCACAAGGACCTGATTAGGTTAGGGAATGTAGGATGATAGGCACTGTTTGCACAACGAAGATGTTAAGAAGGGCTGACAGGAGTAAACCTCAAGGTAACAGCTATTGCTCTAAGTTTGCCTAAATGACTTTTTTGTTGACAGTAATTTCAATTTCTAGAATCATAAAGTACCTCAGAGTCATAAAGCAAGACACCACTGCACAATGTGCCTGCACCACGTTCTCAATCTGCCAGTCTTTTCTGTGACTGGCAGGACAGCTGACAAACATAGCCTACTCTTTTCTAAAACACTCAGCACATTTGATGACATGCTACACAGAATGATTTGAAAAGCAAAACACACCGCAAGGAAGAAAGTGTTTTCACTCTGAGGAATGAAGGAATTGAAGAAATTGCTCCTACATTTTACTGTAAATGTCTTCACACATTAGTAATATACACATGCCGATACACTCCGAATCCAATTCTATCCATCCATCTTTAAACCACTTTATCCAATACAGGGTTGTGGGGGAGCCGGATCCTATCATGACAAGCAATTGGTGGAAGGCAGGATACAGGATACGGTCCATCGCAGGGCAGATACAGATACAAACACAAACATGCACACACTCACACCAGGGCCAATTTTACCTTCTGGAAACCTTATCAAAGGAAGAACATACAAACTCCATGCAGATAGCACCCTAGGTCTGGAACTGAACCCAAGTCCCCGGCACTGCAAGGCTGCAATGCTAACCACTTATGAATGTTTCACTATCAACCACACATGACATGTTTCAACATTAAGCCCAGGCAACATCAATGATGAGGCAAACTACCCAGCATAGACATTTTGTCCTTTCAGGAGCTATTCAAATAACTGCAATACTTTAATGGCTAGATAGTGCCCCTGCAATAGGGCAGCTAGTGCTTTCATCAGAAGAAAATACAAAAGACATTTTGTGGTAAAGGCATCATTACTATCAAATCATTTCTTTTAACTGCAACGAATCATAAATTATTGGATGAAGCCAGCAGGGGCACCTACATGTATATAGCAGCTCACTCTGCATTTTCCCATCACAGTAATACAGAGATCTCCTGCAATTTAGTAAGAAAGACAGAAGTCATATCCTACTGCATTGATTAAGATATCTGTATTATAATCATTACTTCTTGTATATTAGAAGGTGACTTATACAAAATGCTACCCTTTACACTTATTTTTAATCATTGTGGTACAACATTGCAGCCCAGTCTGTGACAACAAAAATCCAGAGAAAGTGTTGTCAATGCATCCCTCTAGTGGCAACTAAAAATAAGAGCAAAGGTTTTGTTTCAGACTAGAAAGATCATCCGTGGATATGGACACTAATATGCTGACTTTCTGGTCCAGTATTACAGAAACACTCAAGCTAATGTGGTTAAGAGAATGAACCTTTGAAACAAAATTAGAAGCATAATAATAAAATGAAACTGGTATTAGACATAAGGAGTGACCTCTCCATTAAAATCCCGTAATATTATACAATGGGATAAGTGCAGTTATTGACCAAAAGTTAAAATATTTTTTTCTCCCCTGAGAAGTGAAATCTTATATGGCTTATTGTTTTTATGAAGCACAAAATCAAAACAGCAGTTTTAAACAGAATTTTGATTAAATGGTGCAGATGTGACAGAAGGCATTCAGCAAGGTGCCGAAAGGCAGAGTTATGATTCAGAAGCAGAGGGGCAGAAAGACAAACATAGAAATGTGGAGGGCCCAAAAACAGCTGTTGATTTCAAACAACTCTGCATTACTGCAAAAGCAAAATTACTGTGGGAGTAGGAGTCAATTTGGGATTTTGGACAAAGAAAATCTGTTCCAGACTCCAAAATGCTCATACTACAATGGAAGTAGTAATAGAAAATTCTAGGTCCAAATGTGATTTGTTGAAACAAACCTTTGCTAAACATAGACATTTCCAGTGTGTGATAGATGGTGCTCACTATGTTGAGGTATCCGTTGGGCACTGACGAACACAGCAAGAATTGCTCATACAGTGTGTGCATAACAAATCACCAAGTCTATAATTAGACAACTGATTTGAATTCTAGAATACATTACATCTAGAAGCAGGGCATTTCTACATCTCTGCTTTGTTATAAGAGAGAATTTGATTAAACAGTTTTGCAAGAGCACCTATTGCAATACTGTATTTTAGCATTCCACAGTATTTCTTACTTTAAAAAAAGATTTTTAAGACACTTGACAAATAACCCTAGTGGAGATCACATAACAGAGATATCCTGTGGCTAGAACTGCCGCAAATGTGTCTGTTTCTGAAAATATTAAATTGGGAAAAAGGCTCCAGGAATATTTCACAGTGGCTCTCATCTAAAACACATTTTAAAAGAGAAGAAGTAGTGATAGCTTTATTTGTTTCGTGCACTTTGAAAAATTAATGACTTATCATCTTTTACTTTCAGACAGCACTCCTGCCGCACTAGAAAGCTTTTGTTGAGAGGATTAATCCTTAAAAGGATCACAGTGCTACATGGATCCGTTTTTCCCTCTTAGGGACAATAAACATGCCACATTTGTGTTGGTGACTGTTTTTAATATGTAAAAAAAAAAACTTACAGCTAGCAAATCCACCTACTATGGAAATAATTTTAAAGGTTTTCAAAAGAATATGTACTGTACATATATTAACACGTGTTACAGTTTATTTTGTTTTGCCACCCAACAGGCTGAGTTTCACCATGCAACTTGAAGTTTCCAGGCTGCTGCTTCAGAAAATATTCCTGAACCACAGCAGCAAAAATGAATGAATGCAGAGATCAGTTACACAGGGCACTAGATCCCAATTTTGTAGGAAATCCAGGTAACTATCTACATCTTCGTTCCAGTGAGCTTGTTCTTTGACACTTTTAACATCCCAAAGACTTTTAAAAGACAAATTTTTCTTTTTTTTTTCCCTTCCTCAAATCTCTAAGAAAACCTGTCACCTGTCACCATAACCCCCTCTTCACCAATTGCTTTCAGTGGTACTAGCTTCTGCACATCATCCAATCAAACTGCTGCAATGAGCTACCATCCAGTATAACAAGGCTTCAGCTGCATCAACAGCAGCATTCCAAGTCTCCAGTCTTTCCCACTGGTACCTAGCAGGGCCGATCCCTCTAGATTCCAGCAGCTGAAAGTACCATAAAAATACTATGGAGACAGGATCCAGTGATGCATGTGGGGGGTGGGGGGGGGTGGGATACAGTCTCCCAATGCAGCACCATCAACTTTTAAGAAGCATTCAATCCAGCCAGATCTTTTCTGCTGTGAGAGGTTCAGATCAGAGTCATTTTTCGGCTAGAGTACCAGGAGCACCAGGAAGAGCCCTGTTTAGAATGAAAGACAAATGGAAAGAAACTCATTTCCAGAACATACTGTAACTTCTGGACACTCTCAAAGCATCTGTCAAAAACATGCTTTCTGCAACAGCCAGAAAGAACCCACAGGGGCATGAGAAACGTCTTCCTTACATGTCATGTACAAGGGGCCAAGTCCTCTCTGTGAAGCAAAACTAGACGGACCTTCAGAAATCAGGAATTTTGGAGGCAGAATTTGTATGGTAAAAAGAAATGGCCTCATCTTCAATAATGAATTCTCAGTTCCCAATAATAAGGGCTGCTAAGAGTTTATGTGAAGCCTGTTTTGGGTGGCATACACAGAGGTAGCCAATATCTGTTTTATCCCTAGTATAAGAGAGTTTGTGCCTTGGGCGTACAGACAACCTTGCCCCCAGGGGATGACATAGACACGCATTAGAATCAAGATGTAAGTATAGACCGAGGAGCCATGAGCCTCTTAATTGCGATTGCAAATCATGGAACGAGCTAAGGCCACCCTCATTAAAACTATTTGTGAGAACGCAAATGCCTTTGTCACTCCAATGTGCAAAATAGAAAGGAAAATTGCCTGCAAGGGTTTTATGACTGTGAAAAGTAAGAGCACTGGCATGGCATGTCTTGTGTGATTTTGTGGGTCTTCCTACTGAACAATAAGCCTTAATTATCCATGTTATTATGAGAACAAAAAGCAATCTACTCTATCAAAGTGGTACCCCATCAATATTCTCATTCTCAGTAATACCTGCTATAGGTTTAACTACAATTCAGGAAACTTCCTCACTTTCATTTAATGAAACTGACCAATAAAAGGTTGCACACTCATACACTGCTGCATACAGTATGTACTGCATAAAATATGGCTGCTACTGACATGGATGAATTTTGCTACCAAGTTTGACTGGACAATCATCCCATCAGTGTTTGTTCAACAATATCCATCAGCTGTCACTCTTTAGACTGGTGAGCCATCAAAGGACTCGCATCAATCAGGTTTGTACTAATCCGGTAGCAGACGCTGGATATACAGTATTAGAATCAGCTGGTTTCGGTTCTCACTGAACTCCCATATGTTAGTTATTTTTATCACTATTTGCGTGGATGCTACCCCCATGCACCATTAATCATTTGCCTTTAATTACAAAAATACAAAAAAGGGTGGTACAAGAAACTTTAAGTATTCACACAGCATTTAGCAGACTTGAACTACCATGATTTTGTTTTTGGCAAGCACGAAGTTAAGTAGGCTTTTTAAACTATAAAAATGGAACTAATTCATATGCCCTGTTTTAAAGGCTGGAGATTAGGGAGGGGAAGAGAAAGCATTTTATGCTTAATAAAGCATTTTATTATTTAAGGGATGGGTAAAGGTATAAATCATAAACTCTATGCTTGTGGATTCAGATGGACCATACCAGGAATTTCTTTTGTGACATTTAAGTTCTGTTGAACATATTTCTTCCACTACAGCATATAAAAAAGCCTTTAGCAAGAGCCCTTCAAGAATTTGAATGCTTCAGTGTGTACACTGGAAAACATTAAGGATTAAAATAGATGTTGTGCCATAGATATTTTATTAAATCCACTAGGAGTTTAACATTCAAGGGATGTTGTGTTATCTATGTATAATTAACATGCATTATAATAACAGAATTTCACCAAAATGTCTGGGGGGGGGGGGGGGGGGTATGATTTCACATTTTATTAGGGCTCTAAAACTGGCAAGACCTTCACTATATCAAGGACAAATTGACATTTAAATCAATTTATCCTGAGGCAGTAGTATGGAAATTCACATTCATTATCCCGAAGATGGTCTTTAGAAATTTTAATCCGTTATCTGGAATCAATATGAAGGTTAATTCATGCAACTTCAAAAGCAACACACATGTAAAACAAGACATTTTTTTCAGATTGTTGTCTTTAGTAATAAGTCTGAAACCCTGGAGATAACACCATGATAGAACATTCAGAAATAGTGCAGTCAGCAGGCGTGGACACCCTCTACTCCAAAATACGCTCTACTCCTTTACTAACAACTGTTGTTGACAACTAGCAGACAACACTGTTTTCATTGCTTGTTTAATGGACAACACCTCCATGATTTCTGGGTGTGGGTACTTTTTCTCCTTTTAGCACATTCAAAAACTTGATGCATTTTAATTATGTGGGTTTATTCCACAGAGGCATTTTTCACATTAATATATCATTCCAGACAAAGCTTTAATGGTTTCTATGCTTCAATATATCACAACCCGATGCTGTAAATAAACATCATCAATGAAACCATAACCATACACACATACTAATAATATTTTAGTACTGTATAGTCCATAATGCATCAAAGCTTTACAGATAAGGCCTCATTTACAAAAGGTTTGTTTGGAATACAGTGCGCCTTATCTATCCAATGTGGATAAAATACATTTTATCACAATCACTTGTGAATGAGGCCTACAAATCTGTAATGCATCCTAAAAGACAGAATATGTATAAGATTTTTAACAGTATATTTATTAAATACTATTTAAGAATCATCATGAACATCACACTATGAGGTTAAACCAATACAGTCAAAATTAATCTTAAATATTAAGAAACCAAGGAAACTAAATCATTCAAGATCAAAATTACGAAAAATACTGTACGTTACAGTCCCATATTTTTTCACATGGAATAGAATACATCTGAACAGAAAAGATCTGAGGAAAAGGTCTTTTAACAGTTACAAATGCAAAAAGTCCTCTGCACAAAAACTTACTAAAGCCGCTATTCCTTTCTGTAAAATCTCAGAGCCAACTTGGTCCTTTAATGAGAAGGAAAGAACTCACTGCCTCTAGTCTCTATCAGTATTAGTTTCTATCAGTTCATAATTGCCAGTATCACACTGAAGTTTCATCACAGAAGTTAAAAGTAATGTTGGCAAAGATTAACATTCTTGTATGGGCCTTGAAAGAGACGTTATCTCATAGACAAGTACTACATTGATATATCTTTCAGTTTACCACAGCTATAATTTCATACAGGGTTACTCCGAACTGCAACAACTCAGCCACGACTTTCAAGCATGACGGAAAACGACAAGGGATCCATGTACTATACATGTACAGTATATCAGCATAACACAAGCCATGGGAACCTCTAAACATTCCTTTTAATAGCTTTGGCAGAGTAAACATTTCCAAGTTGTACAAAATGACATTCAACAGTTCTAAAGGTTAAAGTTGTTTAACAGCTGTTGTTTAACAGCAAGACGGTATGACACGTACCTTTACAAATGTGGGCACAGTTAAGATTTGTTTTCAGATTTGCTTCCTAAATGAACACCCTGCTGGAGAGATTAAATTCTCATTGAACACGCTCTGCGGTGTGCAGTTTGAAGCATACAGCTAGATGGGTTTTGGGGACCTAAGCCAGCCAACATTGTTGGAAAGATGTGACAGCTGCTGCTCCCTTCATTTTCACTAGTTCCAGCAAATGCAACAGTTAATCTTGAAGCTGAAGCAGGATTCCTTACCTGCTGGCCAGGCTATTGTTAAATAAAAGAGGTAATAGAGGGGAGTAGAATACAGAATGAGGCTATTTAACAATAAAAAAAATATATTGTCCATACAGTATTTTCTCATGTTTTCCCGCAATTTAAATCCTACAAAATCTGTGATTGCCTACAGTTTTCTAAGCGTTTAATTGCCCTCACAAACTATTATTACACCATCCATAAAGCACTCATTAGCCAGGATGCATTCTTCTTCTTCAAGACTTAGGGCCACCCCTAACCCTGGGGACAACTGTGTTTATCAGAGAACAAGCAAGTAAAGACAAGCAGATGCGACACCATGTAAAGGCATCCATGGCAACTCTGTTATTAGCACTGCAGGAACTCTTAAAGGAATCCATTATTCAGTATAATGAGCCATTATAGTAAAATTCCTCCTTGATGGTGTGAACTGGCATAATGCTCCCCCATTAAAAACCCTAGTAATTACGTACAGTATGTCATCAAAACCAAAATTTGTGCTTCTGCATTTAGTGCTACTCAAGCAGGCGGTGTCAATTTTTAAGGCGGATACAAATTTTGTGTCCTGATTAGTGTTGTCATTCTTTTTACCTTCCCTCCTCACTGTGAAAGTATCAGGGATAAGGATGCTTCCTACAGTATGACCAGCAGGAGAAAGGGGTACACAGAGAAAGAAGAAAGTGCCAGGAAAGATCTCCTTGTCCAGATCTTTTGTAAAGACCAGATTCGATTTGAAGTATTTGAACCTTGTTAAGATGGCTTGCATTTTCTGAGGTTTTTATGGAAACTTCTGATTTCCTGAATGGAGAATCCCTCACTTAATAATGGCCTCTCCTGGCTATTGGATGCCTTTTTGTAGCATTCAGGTTTATAAAGAAAAAGACATAACTCTAGGTTGTATTTTGTTAAGTGCAGAACACAGTTTATCCCTCTTGTTGGCCTGTGTAGGTGTTACTGTATATACTGTAGGATCTTTGAACACTTGACCACTCTGGGATGCCTTGCTGGTAAATAGTTGGTAAATAGTGTAACTTGTATCATATGTCATATATTTATGTTGTGTGCTGTTTACTATGTACTTTATCATTATTAATATTTGTTTAACCCAGTGTAACATTCTTATTATTCTTTTTATCAAAACTATGCCATAGAACAAAGAACTCAGTCGCCTCTAATTGTATCAACCACTGGGTCACATTCTTTGCAAAATCTTTACAACTTGGGGGTTATGATTATTTTATTTACTTACTGATTATCCTGCTTGGCCTATTTCTCATAATCTCTATTTCTTTAACCCCTATTTGTAACTATTTACATACAGGTATATACTGTACAGGATATATCGCCTTTGGGTCATATTGGCTGGAATGATATGATAGTACACAATATTAAATGAAAGTCACAGTTGTTTCTAAACAATGCAGCAAGCAGAAGACAAAAATATCCCCATCTCTGCAAACTTCTGACAGGTGTATGATGGACAAAATGTTAATATGGTTTCATTTTAAAGAAATATCAAACTACTGGTAATGCTGCTTACATGAATGGAAAAACTTGCACAAAATGCCAGACTCACAAAGGGTACTGCTGTTTTTTTGCCATTACTTTTCCCTTGATTTCCATCATGCACAGTTTTTTACAGGTCCATTTTGCTGCTTGTCAATTCTGCAACTTGTAGAGTGTATACAGGTAACTGTTTTATTCTTTACTAACTAAACCATTTAAGGCTGCATTCATAATACATCTACAGTAATTAAGGAACAAAGCTCACTGTGCATGTAAGACTAACTTCATTTTTATCTGCTCTAAATTTGCTTCACAATTTGGGTTGTTTAAAGTCTTTGAAACTGTGATATACTGTGATGCACTGCTCACTAGCCCTTTGTCACATGATTGTTGAAATTAAAAAACTCAAAACATCAATACCTGTTTCGTTTCATTTTCAATTAGACACTGTAAAATAATATGACTGTGCTAAGCATTGCATTGCTAATGCGATCACGAAGACCTGCAGATTCAAATTAAATAGCTGTTAACTGCCTAACAAGATTCATGGAAACATTCACAGCCCATTAGTTGATCAAATGTGCTAGGCATTTCAATAAATGAATTTCAAAGCTAAGAAAGAACAAAGCACTTTCCATTCACATTTACAGATATAGTTCACCTCTCTCAAATGTTACTCTGTATAACTACTGTATATTTACATTCTTCAGGCATTCAGTTCTTACCCTTATTTATCCATTTGAATTTGACTTTGCAGAAAAGCACTTCCTATCTCTTACTAAAGGAGCATAAGGAATTGACCAAGTTAAAATTAACTGTTGTGGGTATTTTGTCAATTTAAGTTATAAGTGAGAACTGCCTATTTCTTTATTACTGCTGAAACTTGTACTTGTACTTGCACTTGCACCCCTAAATGCAACATACTGTAAAATATGAACTGTGCATTTTTTCACTGCTGAATTCATAACACAAGGGTCATGCTTTCAAGGTACTGTAGCTACTGTACACAAAGATTTTCTATTTTAATAGCAGCATATCTTAATTATCTGCATGTAACACCAAGTAATGTCTGATTCATTAGGGGCATGTAGGCTGTAATTCATTTCTTAGTTGTAAATCAACTAATGTTTGGTTTTAGAGCTACATTTTATTTGCTTCTCAGATGGGCTGAGACCACCTCTTTAGTTGATTTCAGTATACTTAATTTCCTAAGTAGATTGTGCTTTTCCCTTCAAATGTAATGAACATAATTGTGGCCCAACCCTTCAAAGAGTATTATTGTAAATAAAACACAATTCTTAAAATTTGCACTTTTATTTCTAAACCCTGTCACATTCATTGCTTTTTAATTCTGCGTTTGCTAAAACACAAATTCATGATTGTTATTAAAGGGTAATCTGTGACAATTCAGACGGCTCTCATTTATACTCAACAGAATGATTTAGCTCTTATTTTGTAAAATGCTTACAATATTGCTATTTGCAGACTACATAATTCTTTACCATTTGTTTCCCTTCTTTAAAAAACACTTTATTCTGCTTTCTTCCACAGAATCATTCAGTTTGTTTGATTTAATTGAGCCTCTTAGCAGCTTTGATAAATGGCCAACTGGTTTGACAGCTAAGCTCTCAATTTGCAGTCATAATGAAAGTGTTATTGTGGCAGCTGCTAATCATTTCATCTAACATATAAGATAAAATGCTATAACAAAAGAATACACTCTACAAGGTAACATAGTGCTACAGTACAATAAATCAAATCTAGGGTTGTGGAAGTATAATGCAAGCTACTCAGCCATGTTGCTGAAACCGATTCCCTGGTTTCTTTCAAGAAATGGGTGAGTGAGATATTTTGATTAGCATTCAATTAACTACTAACTACCCAAAGGACTACATGGGCTGAATGACCTATTCTCGTTTGTAACCTTTCTGATGTCCTTATGGTACAGTATAACTGCAGTAGAATGTATTGGTCAATTAAAAACCAGCAAGGCTCTGAGAGTAAGAAAAAAAGACTTCACTTGAAGAAAAATGGTTTTGACAGTAAAAAAGACTTAAAGAAATATTGACTTTTCTAGCATACTAGTATGGCAACACATAAAATCTTAACCTAGGTGATAAAAGAGGCCACTTCACTGCATTGTAAAGATAAGGAAGTGCTGTCAAAAATGGAGCCGAGTCAAAGAGTAAGCCGCCATTTTATTTACACCAGAGAAAAAAAACCTTAGCCACCTGAAAAAGATTTCAATGTGTTATTGGAACATATGCTATTGCAGTGAATTAGGAGTTTAGAAATTAATTAAGGAAATAAGAAAAAATGTGTAAAACAAGGCTTAATTATCCCTCGAAAGTGGCAAGATATTTTTTTACCCTAAATTTTTGATGTCAATGAAAACTGGTATTAAAACCTTTTACCTCATTGTCACATCAGCACAGAACATAATCCTGTCTCCCACTTCTGAAAATCCCTCAGTCCTTTTAGGACTATTGGAGCATTCTCATTTTTAAAGCAATAAACATTCAAATATGGAATAAAGTCAACCTGTGGAATAACCTTCCTTTGTGAAATGAAGTGAACAACTCTTCTGCAGAAGCAACTATATTTTGCAAAAAGTATCTTTAAATAATTTTCACTGTAGACTCATACAATTATATATAACCTGTTTAAAGTTCTCTCTCAGATTTAGACAAATCAAAGAACTCAAATGGAGCTTTTTTCACTAATATCAGGGGACAAAATAACCTGTTAACTCAAAATAAAAGTGAAAATACTCAAGAAAAAAGTTTACTCAAGAAAATTAAGCTTATTTTTATTGCTGGAATTTATGTGAAAAATATAGCACTATTAACAAAATCCCATTGCTCTCATCTGTAAATCAAACCTGTGATGCTTTATGCTTATTTAGTTGAGATACTGCGTTACTCAGTGTCACAGAGGTCCAGATGGCCCTCTAGGTGATCATGTACAGTAAATTTCCAGGTATACAATAGCAAACACCTTACACTTCCATTTTGTCACAGAACTTAAATAAGTTGTACATGATCTTTGTACTGTATATGGTAGCAAGTTAAAGCTGTTCCTAAAGCACACATGGAAATAAAAACTGGAACAAATCCAGAATAAAGGCAGATGTAGCTACAGTACAAGACATCTTAACTATTCAGGGGCTACATTTTATACAAATGCCATATAAGTACAATCACTGTCATCAAATATACTTACGATCAAACAGGCACTCCATGAAGGTTTGAATGCAATCACGAGTGTTTATCCTCAAGCATATGAAAGCTGGCAGCAGGTGTTTGGGAAAAATTGTTTAGCATCTTGTCTTTGAGTGATAAGAGCGATGAAGACAGGGAATTATGTCCGTATGCATGTTGGATGCATGGGGGAAAAAACCAAGCAACAGCTGCTCAAGAACTTATTTATTTACATTTGGGACTGGTATGCCATCTAGTTTTTACATGTCTTCTGGAGCAAAGATAAGAAGGCTAATGAGAGCAGTGCATTTTTTACTTTTTCCAATCGTGGATGTCAGTCACTGCAACAATAACAATAAAGCAATTCAATGGCATATATTATTCCACTGCTGCTTTTTATTCCAGATGATTCCTGAATTTTAATTAAGTAGACCCGAACTCCTCCACTTGGGGCAGCTGTTCCCCCCTCACCTGGAGAGAGCAACCCAACTCGTTTCTAGGAGAGAACTGGAATGGGAGGTGCTGACTCTCCCATGATCCCTCAAGTTCACAATAAGATGAGGCGAAAAGGACAACATTATCTGCATCAGAAATGTAACCCTAAGATCCCCAATTCAGATGCACTCCAGACCTCAGGATGAGGGTCGAGGGGATTGTGAGATTGACCAGCGGATTGGTGCAGGAGTTGCAGTAATATGGACACTGTACTGAATTGTGGTGGTGAAGTGGGGGCTATGTTTTTTAAGTGAAGCTCCCATTTTTCCAGTTCATGTCCCCATCCACACCTATAGTCATGAACTTTAGGTAGGGACTGACAGAATGATATCATGGGTATAGGTGGTGAACACAGTGTTTCTCCTGTGCTGGGTTACTCTCCTTAACAGGATGAGGAGCTCGGCAGTCCAGGAGGACCCGTAGAGTAGAGTCACTGCTTCTCTGGATTGATCGGAGCCAGCTGAGGTGGTCCGGGCATCTGGTGAGGATGCCCCCCAGGTGCCCTCCCAATGGAGGTGTACCTCCCAGGCACAGCCCACAGGGAAAAAATTCTCAGCTGGGAACATTCCTCTTCTGTATGGTTTGACCAGAAGAGAAAACAAACGGCCAATTAACACAGCACTGTAAACAAACCTTAAGGGTAGAGAACTTCCAGAAAAGGAAATTCCTCAGGATCAAAAATCAAACAGCACAAAGAATTCCTCTCCCGGATGGTCAGCCAGCAAAGAACAAAAAGCCAATGACAACATTGCTCTGAGCTTCCTTTTCAGCAGTCCTTAACTGATCCTGCAAGCTCTGCAGGTGTGCGTCCTGGAGAGGAGTGTGGCTGTGGGTTTTAACCCTTCCTTATTCTCCACTCTGTAGCCAGTGTAACTCCAGGGGATCGAAGCAGGTTTATTCCAGCTGGTGCATGAATACCAACAGGGACCTCCGATATACCTCTGAGCTGGCTCACCATATTGTACTTCATGTTCAAGACTTTTTTAATAAAAGATATGTGGATGTATGCTTTAATCAAACGAAATTCCCGGAAACAATAATTAAGGAGGGTGCCTCACTTTAGGGCCTGTACTGCACATCAGTGTTTCTTTAACCTCTTTATGTACCAGGGAACAGTTCCCTATCGTCCTCCTCATTTGAGTACTGCATACTGTAGGTTAACAGCAAAACAAAAGAAAAAAATATTGAATTTACCCATCATTACTGTGCCTCTGTTTGTAAGGTCATGGGAGGGACTGATCAACATTCAGCTTCAGGTTGAGAAACATGGCTTTACATTGCTATCACACATTATAATAATGTACCATAGACATTACGCAGCCCACATACCCTTGTGCTGCACTCACCATACATCAGGTATCTCCAACCCTGCTCCTGGAGAGCCCCAGTCAAGCAGCTTTTAAAGGTCAGCCTTAAATCACCAATTTCTAGAGATGTGGTACAATTTAACTGTAATCAATTAAACAGGTGATTTTTAAAATGAATTTAGAAATCACAGAGGACTAAAATCTAAGTACACTTCAATCCTCAGGGACTACTGTTATCTAGATTACTGGCTTGATTCATCAACAGATCACATGTGTTACCAATCATTTAAAACAGTAGGCCAATATGACTAACTGAATTGGGGCTCTCCACAATTAGCAATAGCAGCCTCTGCCATTCATCCAATACCCTCTTTCCCAAATGTAAATATTCCTGCTTCCCATAGGAACACTTTAAACAATGTGTTCAACAATGTGGTCAATGTGAAGGGAACCCAGTAGCATGAATTGTTTTGCAACCCTGACTGCTTCACCTCCATCAAAGGGGAATTTACAGCCACCCATATAACAGAGGTGCCTCTGGCAGGCCTTCATAAGCACCGAGCTGGACCCCTTCAGTGCTGTTGCCTTTGTTTTAGCAATCTAGAAGGTAAAGTAGTGGTGTGCTATAATATTTTCATTTACTGGTACACTAGCAGGGCGAATCAGGGCTAAAGTGGCTCAAGTACTGTAGTTTGAGGTAACTATATACTGTACTTCCCCACGTCTGCAGAAATACAGACCCTTATGTTATTGACGAAAAAGATGAAAACCATACTGTACATGTGGTAGATTTTTATCTACCTCGAATATAGTTGCTAAAATGAAGACCTGCAGATTTAAGACCACTCAGGGAGTGGAATTTTAGATTCCTAATGTAATTAGATCCTAATAAGATTTTCTGAGCAAGGGTGTTGCATCGCATGGCCTTTCCATCTATTACAGCAATGAAGATTTGACCGCTGTGTAGCTCCTAATTGATTTCCAGTGCCACCACAATGACTGCACAACTTCAATCACGGCTGGGCGCTTCTCTCCCTCCCAGAGCCTGTCAGCGCACTGTCTCATCTCTCAGCCTCTCATGCGAGAGGAAGTTGCCGCTGCCCGCAGTTTCCAGCATTTATTTGCAAGAGCAATCTGGGAAGGTTTCTTCTCGCTGCTACTTAAAAATACATGAAAAAGCCCTCTGTTTGTCTCTTCATTCATCAGGGTCTCGGCAATCCCCAGCTTGTCTCAGAAAAATGAGGGTGCAAAGTGAGACTGAGAGCACATGGCAGCTCTTACCCTGCCAGCCCACAGCAGGGACAGGGAAAACAGGAAATTTTATAATAGCAAACCAAATTTATTCAGCATGTCTGTGGGAGTCAATTCTTCAGCCCAGAACTCAACTGTGGACCCCAGAACTGTGATGCAGCAGCACTAGGCACACCAGCAAGTTCAGCAGCTGAAGAAGAAGAATCATTGCCTTAAACTTACAGTATAATCCTCACGTGTGCAATTTACAATAATACTGTAATTATGCAGGCCAGTAAACACACCTGTTAAAGTAGGCCTTCATGGGACAACATGTCTACTAACATCTCATGAAGAAATGCACATCATTACAGTCACATGGTTTAAGTACTCAGAACTTGTAGTTTTTCAATCCCAGCGATGGTACTGTACATGTGGAAAACATGAGGAGAAACAAAAACAAAATGCCTCTGAAATTGACCTTCAACCTGCCAATGGCCTTTGTTGAAATGATCATTTTCACACACTCAGCACAAAACGGACGGGCAAGGTGCCCCCGCTTAAGTGCCAGCCGTCTCAACTCTGTGCATCCACCGCCACTCCAGCCAGCACCACAAATCACCTTGTCTGCGGTTCTGTACTTCCACATAATCCTGAGCCCCGCCAGCCCCCACACCACCCATAATCACTCCGCATTCAATCATGACACTCATAAATAACACACACAAGCGCTAATGACTCTGTCCATTTGGTGCACTTTAATATCCTAAATTACTCTTTATTTCACTTCTGATTCCATCTTGCTTGTAATGAAGAATCCAGTGAAAGTTAGCCATTAAACAAAAGCACAAGGTGCATAAATCTATCGCCTCTGAAAGTAAATTAAAAAAAATATAAAGGGAATGCCTAAGGGGAAAATCAGCACACACCTTTCTAAAAACTCACTACAGAGGCATTTAAAAAAATACTTACTCTTTTATAAAGAGCCCCTTTAACCATCCACACTGCCCCACATTCTCGTTTACTGGCCAAACAAGTGGTCCCTTGGGATCAAAGTTATTATTATTATTATTATTATTATTATTATATTATTGATCCCCAGGGATTAAAGTGCTGGGCTTCTGTGAACAGCAAGCACGGCTCAAATAAGGAGCTGCAATTATTCCAACAGCTTTTTAAAATACTTGCAGCACCATCCCACTTCCACAGCAGGATTTCTTTCAGTTGAAGTTGTGATGAAGAAAATGGTGTGTGACCCACTGGTTTTCAATAAGACTCTTAGAGGTCACTCACACTTCTCTAACCAGCCCTGGGGAGAGTCTATTCACGTAAGTAAGAGCTCCTACCCATTTGGCCAGTGAGTTTATGATGTTGTAGTAATATTATTAGCAGCAACAGTACAAATGTAAGGCTTTTCAAGGCGCTCCAAGTGCTGTACAGTACATAAGCACATGTATAAACAAACTGATCAAAATGAAATTTATTCTTTAAAAGCTGTAGCTGAAAAGATTGGTCTTCAAGACTTAAAAAAGTCTGCTGTCACAGAGGCTTTCACAGGTCTGGGCAGAAGGCTCCACAAACATGATACTGCACCACAGTCAGCTCTATTGCCCATTGTTTGTCTTTAATAGACTAGGCCTGAATCAGAGTATTTCAGACACAGAGGTCTACTGCTGTAATATTGATACAGTATCAGACAGCGGTAACATGCTGGACTGCCAGGTTCATTTAGAGAGCCTTATGATCAGAAATGCCCAGTTTAAATGACTGTACTGTAGGTTGGAAAAGCCCAAGAATTAATTAACTCTAATGCATGGTTACAATTATGTGTTGGGAAGTTCACATGACACATCCAAATGTCAGCAGCTACTGTATATCACCCTGCAACTCACAACTGGCAACCCACTGAACTTAAGCAGGTGTGAGCCTAGTCAGTAGCTGGATGGGAGACCTCCTGGGAAAAACTAAGGTTGCTGTTGGGAGAGGTGTTAGTGGGGCCAGCAGGGGGCACTCACCATGCAGTCTGTGTGGGTTCTAATGCCCCAGGATAGTGATGGGGACACTACACTGTAAAAAGGCACCGTCCTTGGGATGAGACGTAAAACTGAGGTTCCGACTCTCTGTGGCCATTAAAAATCCCAGGGTGTTTCTCAAAAAGAGTAGGGGTGTAATCCTGGCGCCCTGGTCAACATTTCCCATTGGCCTTTACCAATCATCACCTCCTAATAATCCCCATCTATGAATTGGCTTCATCACTCTGCTCACCTCCCCACTGATAGCTGATGTGTGGTGAGCGTTCTGGCGCACTATGGCTGCCGTCGCATCATCCAGGTGGTGCTGCACATTGGTGGTGGGGGAGGGGAGTCCCCATTACCTGTAAAGTGCTTTGAGTGGAGTGTCCAGAAAAGCGCTACATAAACGTGTAAGGATTTATTATTATTATTATTACAGTATATTACTGAAACACAGTAGACCACAGTGGCTCAGAAACCATCAGCTTCAGAGCATCTGGAGAATGTATACTGAGATCATAAAGAGGATAAATAGATGATCTTTCATAGACTGTGCTAAGAAGACTTAGTAGCTCTGAACATTTATGATGTTAACAGTCTGCACAGGTATTATACTTAGAGCAACATCTAGGTGATGAGCCAGTGCTAAATCATCACCTTGAACAGAGTTCAGATATTTTCCACAATAGCCTCATCCTCATTTGACATCAAAACATCATTTGTTACAATCTGTGCTTCAGTCAGACAATGCACTGCCTGTAAAATAAAATATTAATGAAAGATTAAATGGCAATTCCTATAAATGGGAATATACACAGTAATGGGGAAAGATTCCTGTCTTTGCCTCAATTCATGTAAGCTTTATCAAAGTCAGAATATCATTGTAACAACTTCATATATACTGTATGTTGCTCATCAGAAGCCTTGGGATCAGAATGTGTACAGTATGTCCTGTTGAAAAGATTTAGCCTTTTGAATGCTAGTGTCATATATCCTGTCTCTAATATTATGGATAGCCAGAGGCAGAATGTATTCATGTTGCTTACATGGAGTATTGTACATCCAGAATAGTTAACATTCAAGACAGCTGCAAAATAATGGTGAGAATGAAATCATAATGTAAATGCAATCAGAAAATAAACAAATGATTTATGAACTAGTAGGCACAAGCATCTGGTTCTAAAAGCAACCCAAAGAAAAAGGAGCAATTACTGTATCTGTAACATGTTAGTAAGTGCTGTCATGAGACTGTCAGAGAAAATGCCTACTTGAAGAAAAAGGCAGTACTGTACTAGGGATTAAGTGGATGAACTCCAGACTCTGTCTGGATGTCAAGAAAGGGGTAATACGGTGTGTGCAGGCCAAGACGTGCAGGAAAAGGCCACAAAGTGCAAAACCCTGAGGTCACTGAAGATGTGATCAGATGCCACTCTGTGGGAAATAAGAGTGCTAACAAGGAGGTCAGCCATGTGAGGTCAAATAGCTCCTTCCTTATTGTGCAGTTAGTACCTCTGGAGATTGTACTGTATGCATGTTTAAAAAGGTTATGGCAGACTACACTGACTCATTTCCAGATTCACTAATTCAAGACCAGCAGGGATATACAGTAGAATAAAAGTGAGGACTTCTAGGTCTCTGAAGTAAACTGTACCACATACTGTACAGTAATGCAATTATTTATTATTGAAGTACTGTATATGATATCTTTATATTATAATAATATTATATATATATAGAAGTAGAGTATATAATATTCATTATTATTGAATATTCAATAATATTGATTATTGAATGGTGTATTATTTAAATTTAGATATGCTATTATAATAAATCTGAATATTTAAGCTAAAGCACAAAAAATGCTGTTCTTTAGCTTTCATGGAAGGTATTATTTTATTCCAAGGTAGAAAAAATAGGAAAATAGTATTGTGCAAGAGGTTAAATAACTATTTATGTAGTACATTACAATGTGAAACACTAGAAAATACTGCCCTCATGGTCAACCCTTCACATAGTGTTTTACCCATCACAAGTGAAACCCATTACACAGAACAACTGACAATGAGTAAAGACAAAACTCTGAGACAAACTACAATCAACCATTAGCATACAAATTAATTTCACAAAAATTCCTCATGATGCTAGTGTTTAAGCTGCAGGTTTTATGAATGTAAAGTTTATTAGTTTATTCAGTTTTCTTATTAAAGAAAAATAAAATGTATTATTTATTAATAGAAATAAGATATGCTACACACAGTGTTTAGTAACTGGGGTATTTTTATCCTATTGTTTTTATCAAGCCATTGTCCTGTTTTGAAAAGAGAGCAACAAAAGTAAAATATAAAAACATAAAATATTCACTACATAAATGAGCCTCAATGCTAATACATAATTAAACATTTTATAGGCTACACAAATTAATTTAAATACATAAAAATACTTCTGTCTATTAGATACAGTAATAAAGAGAAACGGACTATTATGTACAGTAGTTACACAATATTTCTTAAATTCCCTTATTGGATCCACTGTGACAGACTGGACAAAACAAAAAGCCGTTTGATATAAATTATGATATTTCTCTGTGAAATTCTAATATATTCTTATGAACCCCCCGTTAAAATCTTCCCAGATTTAAACCCCTGGATTTAAGCTGCTGTTGTCCTTCACATTTTTAGCCTTACATCGGAGAAGATTAAGTCAACACTTTGACATTTCCAACTGAAGTTGCAGCACTGCTGTGTTGTCCATGGGGCTGGGCCAAGACACTTTCCCCATCAATGAAATGTATTATTTTCCTGCCAGACACCGAGCCTGAGCTATCCACTACCTGATAAATAATCAATGACCTTATCAAACTCATTTTCAGGGGTTACTCAGTCGTTTATCTCTCACTCAGGTGTAAAAATCGTGGTAGAAATAATCTGCTCCTAAACAATCTATTCTTCTATGGTTCTATTCTTTTCTAAGCAATGACATGAGAAGTACAGTATATATAAATATTCTGTATGAGCAAATACATGACACAAACATAGGGGGATGCAGAGAAAGAAGATTTTCTTTCCATTTCTTTGGATTTTATTTTAAAAAGTTCAGTTTTAAAAGTTTATTAATAGATGTACAGTATGAAGGAAGCAACACCAGTTTACATGAGTGCCTTGACCGTGCAACTTCTGTGGTGCTCAGTTAGCTGCTATCCAATCAGCTCTGTCCTGAATATTTACTTTTTTTTAAATCAAGAGTCTCCAATCCAGTGTTTCTGAGTTTTTTTTTTGCAAAGTTCAGTAAAAAATTCTAAAACATTCTGAGACCATTTCTGCAGAATGCCTTAAAAAGTAAACAAAACAGGGCTATTTATAAAACCAAAGTGGTTTTACTCCCATTAACATAAATTTAAGATTTGACTTTATTGCTGTGCTCTGCATCTTTAATCTCACTGCTCCCATCCACAAGTAGTAATTATATGAAAGCCACAAACACGTTCTGCAAATGTGCTCTTGCACTAACCCATTTATTAGATGGAAGAAGATTATTCAAAGAGATGGGCCGAGATAAGCGCCGGTAAATAATGGCACTCTCCATTTTCCAACCTTTGTGGCAGCAGTGGGGATGAAATCAGTCCTCTGTGAAAGATCTCACTGCTGGAGTAATGACAAGCCCGAGACACAAAGCAAAGCCCCTAGTCACGTAATATTGAAGGTCAAAAACATCGTACACAAAGAAATTTTGCTGTGCCAGCAGTTCATACTCATTGAGCTTCCATTGCCCTTGTCAACTCACTGCACTGCCTTTCCATATATTCCAATTGCGCCAAGGATCACACAGTCAATCCCCTCAATTCACACCTTTTCCCCAGTGTGACAGTCACATTGTATACAAAAGATGCAACATCAATGTTTGCCCTTGTCCTGTTACTCCTCTCTTGGCATTAAAACCAAAAATGAAAAAGAATGATCGTTTTAATGTTTTCCATGGAACTAAAGTCTATGTCAACAGATTCTCCAGGGACAGCTTTTCCCCCCAGATATCACAAATTACAACAGTGCGACTCAGCTTCTCATACAGCAGGTAATAGCGCCAGATGTGAGCCCAGTGATTACATGCAAAATGAACAAGTAGAAGTTCCAGTGCTTGATTTGGAGTAAACTGTACTGATTCCCTATTCATCCAATGATGATATGAGGCCATTTAAAAAGGGCTGATAAGTAGGTGCATGGAAATAATTGGTGAGCCAGATTAAAAAAATGTTAAACTGTGAACAGCTTCTATTGAAGAAAGTAACACTTTTCATAGTTATAATTTATATAATTGGAAATAATGTCCGTCAGATGATTTCCCTGTGCTTAACAACCCGCTAGTATGGTTTAAATGTAATTTGACAGGACTGCACAGTCCTTTAGTGGTTCTGAATGGACAAGAGGATTTTGTAGCAGAGATTAGCCTATATTTTTAGCAGACTTAATGCAACTGCATAATTAATGTCTCACTAAATCCCATTTAATACTGGACTTTGGTCAAAAGGACTAAGCACAATATAGTAAAGGAAGCAATTATCTTTTTACTTTTTTCTTTTACAAATTAACTTAGCAGGAAAATAATTAGGTGGGACTCAAGGTATTAACTTTCTGTCACTGCTTTCTTATAATTGCACCTTTCCTAAACTGAGACTTTCAAATAATTAATTATATTACCATGTTTACCATTTAAGCATTCTCCTTACATAAAGTAAAAACACAAAGTAAGCCTTGCATTCTCAGGCCTCATTCTCAAAGAAAAGAATAATAAAACCACAGCATATTTTAACAAAAGCTTATTACTTGCAGATGAGATAATAAGGTAGACCGCTGCTCTGAAATTCTAAACTCCCCATTTTCCATCAGAAAATGCATGATCAGAACTGTTAATGTATACCACTTACCTACAGAGACAGACAGACTGTAGATCACTGCTGTACTCAAAAGTGCCCTACAGTAAATAAACTTACAAAAGTCTGCCAAGAGACTTTTTTATTGTTGCCTCAATTTCTACACCATGGCCTCTTTAGTGGACATCAGTCATGTCAGAGCCCACTGCCATGTACTGTCATTGTCCATGGAAATACAGGAGGCTGCCTGAGGACTCTGACATTGCAAACATTACTTTGTGCAGTTTTCATGATTGAGTTGTTTGAAAAGATCAACTACTTTCCTGAGCACCCTGTCTAAACGTTTATTTTTGGCAAAGAGACTCAACTACTGTAGCTTTAAACTTTACTTCAGAATGTGCTAGACCTGAAAGTAAAGTAGGATGAATTGTGCAGAAAATAAAAGATTGAAAATAAATGCAGTGGAAGATGTCACAACAAACTGACACCTTCACAGAGCTAGTGCTAGTATGAGTCACTGGAATTGTTAATGAGCTCTATTCAGATGCAACGGTAGAATAGGGTGCTACACACAAAATGTCATAGCATTAGAAGTATACTTGTTAACACATACAGTACATGGACAACACTTACAGTATATAATTTCCTCAAAGTATTGCACTACTAAAACAACAGTTCTATATCAGCTTAAGAACATTTAATGGGCCTCACAGCTGATCCTCACTAAACCTTTTTTATAGAACACCTTGTCATGATGGACCTGCACCTTAAAGCATTTTACAAGTCATAATAAAATACAGTAGAAAGGACTAAAAAAGCAAATTGTATTCAATTAACTACTCAACAAAATTACATCAAAATAACTTTCATAGGCAGGAAAAAAACTGCCTATACTGTACTGTACACACAATTGCTGTGATTTTTTAAAAAAACGTTTGATCTAGGGATCAAAATAAAATAAAAAAAGGCATTTTTGCATCATTAGAGAGATGATCAAATCCAAACAACCAAAGTATTCCAATTAATATACTGGGCTCAATTCTGCACTTGTAGCAATATCTGCTTTTGAGTTTACATCTTCTCCCCATGATTGCATGGGTTTCCTCGCACAGTCCAAAGACATAATGGTAGGTTAATTAGCTTCTGAGCAATTGGCCCTAGTGTACTGTAAGTGTATGTCTGTCTGTCTATCTGTGTGTGCCCTGCAGTGGAAACGCATCCCATCCAGGGTGTACCCTGCTTGTACCCGTTGCATGCTGTGATGGCCTTCAGCTTCCCCATGACACCGAATTGAATGAAGCGGTTAGAAAATGGATAAAATACTGTAGATGAAAGCAACTAATTTTAACAGTGATTAAGATACACATTAGAGCTGAAGATCTCTTTTGCGAAACACGTTACCTGTTGTTATTTATTATTTTGTCATAAAGTTCATACTGTAAATAATAATTCATGAGTCTGCTTTCATCGTCACCAAAGGGGTTCTTTCACAAAATCAATCCCAAACGGCACCATGACTGGAATCTAATAAGCTCCAGTTCCTGATCAAGTTAGTGGTTTCAAAAGTTTTTTTACTCTGTTGTCTTTTCTATACTTGTCCAACAAAGAGAACATAAAAGAAATATATTATGTTTCTCCACACACCCCCCTCCTCTTTTCCTCAAAAGGTCCACTGACCGCAGCAACTCCTGAACCATTTGAAAATAGTTCTTTGTTAATTCTGTAATCTACTGTACATGCTTGTGCTTGCAGTTGCCTTGTGATGGACTGGCGTCCCATCCAGGGTGTATCCTGCCTTCAACCTGTTGCATGCTGGGATAGGCTCCGGCTCCCCTGCAACCCTGTATTGGATAAAGCTGTTCTAAAATGGATGGATGAATATACTGAAAATGCGTACCATTATTTATTTCAGAGTCATAGCAACAGCTAATAAATGCAGAACTAACCTTACCTTGTTTGTCACATCAGGGGTTGTTGCCGATAAAACACTTCTCTTGCAAAGACTAGTTTTATAATCACTCTGCAAGTTTAGTTTTTGCAAATAGCCTCAAGTTGCAGAAGAAACAATGTAATGAGTGGTTACAAAGGAACACGGACAGTTCGTCAACAAAACATTTGTTAACGACAGATTTGTGCTTAAATATGGATGAACACAAAAGAATAAAAGTCAAGGAAAGTCAACCCAAACTAATATCATTGGTATATTTGTATGAGGAAAGAATATATTCCTTTCTATGGTTTAAACCCTTGTTAATATTCTAGTAGCATTCTATATTTAAAACCGATTACTTGCTCATAAACATGAACAAAGCCAAGTTACAGTATCCTTTGTTTATAATGTCTGTCTCCTTTCATAAGATAATGGAAAGGACCTGCAAAATTATTTTGTGCTTTCTTCTAACTTGAAGCATGTCCAGTAGTACTGTACATACTGTACAGTGCCCCCCAATAGCACTGGGAGTCCAAAATTTATTTTTGTTTCACAATCAAGCAGTTTATATTTGTGATCATAAGATTAATATGGATTAGAAGTACAGCACTGCATGTATTTTATTTTGGATAATGGGGTGCAAGTTTGATAATATTACATAAACATACTTTGTTTTCAACCTAGTTACTGTACGTCAAGTAACTACTGTACAAGTATTGGGACACATTCACTAAGTAAATTGTGCAAAAAGGTAAAGTATTTGGTTTGAATCCCTAATGAGGCAATAATTGCATGAAGTCTTCAAACTCATTCAAATTGCTTAACACTTTGTGTAAGCATCTCAAATGACTTGCTGCAGTCCAATATGCATACATTTGATATACTGTTTATACACTTCAAATTAAAACATACATTTTTCCTCGCATCAAACCTGGTCTACACTGGAGATTAGTGGCATTGTTTTTAAAAGCTGGTCTTACAGGCAAGACAAGAGAGTGGGAAAGAAAGAGACAGCAGGACCAGGTGGCTGTCCTGGCTGCAGGGTGGCTGTGTGTGGTGATTTGTTTAAAACATAATAAAAAATAAATAAACTGAAGGCGTACTTTTCTGCTATGCTTCATTTTTTTTTTATTTCAAAAAACAAACAAACCCAGTGAACATGATCATGGGGAGGTTAAAGGGAGCTCTTCTAAAAGCAGGGATGTGAAAAGCTGCAGTTACCGGAGCTGCCTGCCTGTCTCTGCTTTATTCTTCCACTTCATCTCTCTGTTCTACTACCAGCTGCACTGCTTATTTCAGGATATGTGGCTTTTAGACTTTTTTTTAGTAATTCACCTTAAAATAGTAAGCCAGGGTAGTGGCAGAGAGTCGGGTTATTAGAAAACAACATTAAATATTATTTGTGAATTTCCTGTGACACATCAGCCTTAATAGAGAAAGGACAATGGGGAGAAAAACTCTCAGCTTTTTTTTCCCCCACTGTAAACGTTTTTTATACCTCCTGGAATTAAGAACACAAAATGAGAAATGACATTATATCATTGGTTATTTTAATACATGTAGCAATCTTTGAATACAGCTTAAATTTGAATGCATGTATAGGAATGTGTTTTACACAACAGTCTACAGTATGTACAGTACAATTACTCTTTTTTGTTTACAATCTAAAATATTTCAACTGGACTCTAAATGATCCTGTTGCACTGTTACTTTTTAGCTCATAAGAAATTACCTACAAACAACCAGTAAGGAAAATTGAAACTCATGCAGGAAAACTGATTGAAAAATACTATATATTTATGCAGTATTGTATGTACGACCTTTACATTTAACATAATAATGTCTTTTCAATTTTGCCATTTTACTGCCTAACAAAATAATGGGGGAAAAACATTATTTAGTAAAAAAATACCAATACTCTGCATGTATTAATTTATGTACTGTACTGAGCATCCCATGACAGGCAGTTTGAAGGTAACTGAAAAAGGGGAAAGAAATGTGTATTCACTGGAGACACAGATTTCAAACAAGACAGAAGTCTGGAGAAAATAGCAACAAAACCAAATAACCCAACTTGACAAATACAGTTTTCATCAGGCAGCTGTACAGATACACCAGGGAGCAACACTCTGAGAGCTGTTCTGTAACCTGCACTCTGGGGGTCACAAATCTTAGATGCTCTCATGTTGCTCCCGGGCCAAACTGTTTTTTGCATAGCAATCAATGGAGGCTGGAAGAACACATTAAAGTGCACTGGCACATTTAATTGCCTTTTAAAAATAAGAGCAGTGAAGAGTAAACTGCATTAGAGTCGGCAGCCGGCACTTATTGAGCTCAGAGCTGCAGGCTACTGTTGCAGATGCAATGGATTCTGATCATCCATATTCACGCGTACACTTCAGCATCGTGATACACAAGGTCAGCATCATGATAAGTAACAAAACAAGATCGTCTCTATGACTGGGAAAGGATAACTCTCCATACGACACATTTTTTACTAAATTGTTTGTTTCTAAATGAATTTTATTTAATCTCTAACTACACAATGGGTTAATAAACATTTATAGAATGGAACAGTGAAAAAGACCATTTCATCATACACTGCCTTTTACTATTTTTACTGTCGATATCCTCTTTATTATTCACTTCTGTATTTATAATGCAAAGCAATCACTCTTAGTTTGCATTTTGTGCTTCCTCAGGGTACGTTCCAGATTCCTTGATTGAACCAGTGATTTTTAATCTACCTTGTACCTGTATGTGCAGCTCATTCTTTCCTAGTTTTAGAAAGAACATACTGTAAAACAGGGAAGACAATATACAGTCCCCAAGGCTGTCACATACTGTAGCTAAGACCTGAAGTCAGAAAGAAATTTCACTAAGTCAAAACAGAAGTCACAAAAGGCAACACCTTGTATGGACAAGAAATAGCACCACATCTATATAAAAAAACTCTGTTTTGACAATATCTGCAAGGCTATGAAGCTGTCATACGGTCAAGCATCTTCTGAAGAGAGGAAACCGCTTGCTCTTAAAAATAATGTATATTGTAAAACATTGTTGGCATTTGTGGGAACTGGTTTATTAAAGTGGTAAATGCTAGAAGGTCATCTTCTACATGAATAATGGATTCGCAGAACACTAGCCAAGCCCAAGAGTCCTCAGTAGATCTGTTAATACCACTTACAATGACAAAAGCAGGCCAGCACTCTAAAACAGCCTGTGGTGATCCTGCAGGTGACCTGCTGCTGGCTAGTGAAAGTTAAATCTCCGAAACAGCCAGGGCGAACTCCATGGAAACTGTAAAAGCTTTCTGCATAATCATTTTCAACTTCCTTCGAGGCACAAGATGACAATTATTTTCTACATCCGTGCCCTCATTAAAGGATCTCTTATCTTCTAAGTGGCAGCTCTGGCCTATATTCATTTTGCTCATGCACTGCATCTATTTGCTCAGCCTAGTTAAACAACGATTCCCAGTTTCTAGCCCAGCCAATGGAAGACCTAGATCTTGGAAAGCAGGCATAGTACTGTATGTCTCTTAATTCCTTTGTATCATGTTTCATGTTCTACTCAGCAGCCAGCAATATAACAATACTATGTTCCCCAATTTTATATTCACATATTAATGTGGGATTACATTTTTAATGAAATGCCTTTCTTTTTAGATAATTAGCACTGCAGAGCTTGTCATATAGTTGATCAGTTATTTACAACACTGCTTGAAGGGCCTGAAATATCACTGTATTGTTTAATCTCTCCAACTGTCTCAGTTTCAGTTTCCCTGCTCCTGCCTCTTTAAGAGCATCAAGGCTGGGTGGAAAGGAAGGAACGGCTGACAGGCCTCACTAAGGTCCTTGCGTGAAGGAGTGAGTTAGAGTGCAGGAAGCCCAGCACTGGCTTCCTGTGCTTGTTGAGGCAGCCACAGTTTAAGTCAGTCTGCCTTGACCTCACAGTGGTCATATACCCAGCTGCTGGGGTCAGGGCAAAATTAAAGGGAAAGACAGGTGGCTTTTACTTCATTGGCTAAACTCAGTAACACTGTCCCTTCCTATTTTGGATTTCCCCTTGGGACCGAGAAGATGCCAGTGGGAACACTGCAAATTCCACATAAAAAGTAAAACACCAGTCATCCAACAATCCAGCAGAGTTACCGTTGTATAAACTGCATCGTTATATGTGGTATATGGAACCTACCATTTCAGGAATGCACTACCAGATTCGAGATAAACATTAAGTGGGACAAGGCTGGTTTTATTGCTGGGGTTTTGGCTAAGTTATCATTTCATCATTCTCAGTCAAACCTCTCTCAAGATTGCTGAAATGTCATGCACAGTGAAGGTCACATGGTTTATTCAAGTGTTGCTGTGTAAGTGATCAATATAACTGGTATGTCCCTGTCAGCTCAACCTTGATTGTCTAAGCAACTTCATGTTGCCGTAAGTTTCCTCTCGGTTTGCAGAGCTAAGACATTGTTGTGGTTTGATTAAGTAATTGTGAAGCTGTGTTGTTTTTAAGCATGCACACATCACCTCACAAGTATTCACTGCACACCCTCACGTCCCCGTTTGTGTCACTTCAAACTCAAGAGAAAGACAGAAAGACAACATGAGCCATAACATTAAAATAACATAACCTCTCTAGGTAACATATTCAAACACTTTATTCAGTGAGCATACACCGTAATTCCAAGCTCTTGTGAAAGTGTGTTAGGTTTCTAAATCATTTCAGTACCTCCTGTATGCACTTCAGTAATACTGCACTAAAAATAATAACTGCAGTGATACTGTAATTAAGATTAGCTCATTTCATTTTTAAACTCCTACCACAAAACTATATTTCATTTTTACCTGTCCGGATGCTGGTTATTAATTTTTTCTTTTACCCCACTAATGCTTGATACAGACTTCAAACACCCTATTTCAGCACTGAAGGTGGCCATCAAAGGTTATAATACGCATCTCGGCATCAATTAAAAATCCTACTTTTCAGCACTTCAATCTCAGTTCTGAGCAGCTCACAAATATGAATGTCTCTCAACATGTGTGCTTCTGACATTTATAAAAAAGCAGAGAATGACTCAGTCTTGACGCATTAGTTCCACCTTCACAAAACAACTGGTCAATGAAGGGTTTGCATTTTTAGAAGGCATAAGTAATGGCTATGAAAACCCAAATGCCTTTGTGTGTTTACTGAACTTACTAACACCTCTGCAGTATTCGAGTTCTGCCATCAAGATGTAACATTTAAGTCATAATCCTGTGAGTTCTGGACCGCCAGGGTCCTAGAATGTTTTACAGAGCTTCAACAGTTCCAGTATGACTGTTTACCAGATTATTTCTGTACTATCATTACTATTTTAGCTCTCTGTCCTCTAGTCTAGTACATTTGGATATTCTGATCCTGAATATGTGTGCGATGCCCTGTTCCTGCTGGCATGTCTTTGGAATTCATTTGCTGGATCAATGTAACAATTCATACTAATGCTGTGCTCTATCAATGATGCGTAATTAATCCCGGTTTGTTCTGCTGACAATAACCACAAATAAGCCAAGCACTCCCAGTGCAGACCTTTCCAGACAGAGATAATGTTGAGGAAAAAACAAATTTACATTAAGATCCGCCAAAGATTTGTGTTCTCAGTGCACATTAAAAAACCATATTCACCATCCACCGAACAGAGAGCCTCATTCTACACAACCAATTCTCTAAGCCTTTCTAAGTATGTGGTTGTTGTCTCTTTAGATTGTCCATAAACTAAACCTGACAAGATGGTGGTTTTAAAAACCTGTACTGTAGGAGGATGACAGAAGGAAAAATGTGATACAAGATGAGGTGTTTCCCTAAAACACCTCATCTTGTCGAATAATCCATCAGCCATTCATTATAAAGGCATCAAGCGTCTTCCTTGACATCTCTCATATGCTCAGTTTAGTCCACCCCATTAATCTCAATCAAAGCACCCGTTAACATCAGCTCTAGCAATAACAAGCGACAACCAGATGCATAATGATTCAACACAAGTCTGCAAGATAAAAGATGCATGAAGAGACGTTCTAAACTAAGGACAGCAACACCAATGTGTGTGCCGCTGAAATGTGTCCATCGTACTTCACAAGACACTGAAATATTAATACATTTAGATCTCTTTGTTATAGTTGTTTCTTTATTTTGTTATTAAAAATGGGTAACATTGATATTACTTAGCAAAAAAGCCCTAACTCCAGTCAAAACATTATCTCGCAGGATTAATAAGGGTCTATCTATCCAAAAAGAGAGGTAGTCACATGAGACAGAGGACACTTACTGTATGTTGAAGGACTGAACACACTAATTCCTTTTTTACATAAGAACCTGTGGGTGTACCAAGTGGAAGGTCAAAACTGGGCACTGCTGATTCATTAGTATCTGTCTAGGACCAAAATGCTATAAGACAGTAGATGAGAAAAAGGAAGTACTGTATTTTAACTTGTAACTTTTGTTATGTTCCGGAAAACCAGATGCACTTACTGTAAATACATATCTACAGTAGGCCTACAGTATACTTGGTCCGTTTTCCCACAACCTTATTTACATAGCGTACAGTATATGCGCAGGTCCTCACTGAATTAGGCAGTACTTTGCAACTTATGTATACTCATACCTAAGTAGCAACTCCTATGTACTGTATATAAAAATTCAGAGTCACGTATAACCATTTACATTGTACAAGTAACTCAGAAATAGCTTATCCCACGGGGCACACAGACAGAAACACTCATGCTCACAACAGGGCCAATTTTTACAGTACTTTACAGAAAACAGCGCATATTCTTAAGAAAGGACCAAGCAGCCAATTATGAGGAATAATTTCAGCACTATCTGTCAAAATACCATCAAATAGTGAATTTTACATCACAGCACCTACAGTAGCGTCAGCATAATGTCATTCAGCAGGAGTTCTAATTCAAATTGGTTGTCATTACATGCTGGACTGAATTTATGAATTTCAGAACCAACCACTATCTCGTTTATACAATCGTTCAACTTCTTTTAGGTAAAGGAGTTTTACAGAAGAGAAGAAAGCCATCATCAGGGTCCTGTAATGTCAGAAAGCAATAGCATGGATCCTTACAGCTCAAAATACAGTGGCCTTTAAAAGCTCTGTTCAGAGTCTGGAAATATTTTTGTGACATCCACATCTGCCCCTCCCTTCTCATAATTCTGTAGCTATCATGTACTTTGTACTGACGCAAGACTAAATTAAATGGGAAAAACCAAGAACTAACCTAGTTTCTCTTAAAATGCACATGAGGTTAAAAAGACACTGAACATGTATTCCTTGTTATAGAGGTATTTTACTTTGATTACCATTCCTTTGAACTACAAGTACTGTGAGTATATATACAACCTTCGATATGTACTTTTTGTTAGCAGCTAATGAATGTAATTCTCATGCTGCTGTACGTGGTCTCATTTATCAAGATATTAAAGCATATAGACTTGAAATATTAAACATCACTGCCTAGTTATTTAAATGCACAGCCATTTTCTAGTATGGTGTTGAATGTATATTAATTAAGAAGGCAGAACAATGGGCTGTACAACTAAAAAGGATGTTCTTATTCAAAAGGCTCAAACTGGGGAAGGTGTTTCAATTGTACTTAGTTAAACACTGATTTTTGTAAACTGTATTCAAAGATGTGGAAAGTTTATGCATACTGTACATACAGGACTGGCTTCATCTATTAAAAAGAAATGTTTAGAACATTTAAAGTAATGATAGAAGCAATAAAATGTCATTCTAGCCAGCATTAAGGGTTATTTTAAGCACCTTATAATTGTGATTAAGATAGATTTCAAGCCTTTCAAAAGGAAAAAAATAAGAAAATGTAGATGAAAGGGACTGTCTTCAGAATCTCTTGCTAGAGCTCAGAGAAACTTGTCCATGTAGTAATTTACCTTTGGACATTTATGAGTCACAAGTAAAATACTGTTTTTTTCTTCCAAAATGAATTACTTCATCTCTACCGTTTTACTGTTTAACTCCCTTTAACGGGGTTTGGGAAAAAACAAAACAGAACTGAATTATTTTGGTGGAGAGGCAGATGTGCACAGGCATCATCTTCACCCATTTAAAAATAATCACCACAAGAAAAAGGAGTGTGGAGATCAGGTGGAAAAGTATAAATACACAAATACTCTCAGAAATGTTACTGATATTGCTCCCACATTTATCCAAAGCAACGTATATTTGTTCCCATTTACATTATAAATATAATTTATATACTATAAAAGTGGGCATTTTACTGAAGCAATCCAGCTGAAATATCTTAATAATAATAATAATAATTCCTTACACTTATATAGCGCTTTTCTGGACACTCCACTCAAAGGGCTTTGCAGGTACAGGACTCCCCTCCACCACCACCTGGATGATGCGACAGCAACCAAAGTGCACCAGAACGCTCACCACACATCAGCTCTCAGTGGGGAGGAGAGCAGAGTAATGAAGCCAATTCATAGAGGGGGATTATTAGGAGGCCATGATTGGTAAAGGGAAATTTGGCCAGGACGCCGGGGTTACACCCCTACTCTTTTCGAGAACCACCCTGGGATTTTTAATGACCACAGAGAGTCTCATCCGAAGGACGGCATCTGTTTACAGTATAGTGTCCCTGTCACCCACACAGACCTCAGGGTGAGCGCCACCTACTGACCCCACTAACACCTCTTCCAGCAGCAACCTTAGGTTTTCCCAGGAGGTTTATGTTTAGTGGGCAGACTGGTGTGAATTGCAGGGTGACATGGCTGCTGGATTTTGCTCAAGAGTACAACAAAGGCTCTGGGCTACTACTTATAATATTCTTTAAAAAAATTAAAAATAATCCTAAACTAAACTGTCCATAAGCCTACTGTTTTTATATTCCCAAAAGTGAACAGGACAAACTTACAAACTCAATGTAACAATGTAATACTTTCTTGATTATTCTGATATAATTGTTAAAGTTATATTAAGCATCACAGAGTCCATCATGGGAAAAATAATTACCGGATGAATTAAATCTCACTTGAAGTAAGACTTTGTTTATACAGAAACAGTCTCTGTTAAGATAAAAACACTGATACACTGTACAAGCACCTATTGCATTAAATTCTGCATTTATCATTCTGTGCAAGTCTTAGCATTCAAAAGCATTTTCTTTTGCTAACTTAAAAAATTATCTGTATAAACATCTATTCATACCACTTTATAAAATGCAAAAAACAATCTAATCATCTTGATTTAAACATCACTACAGGAGTCCTAACTAGAAAAAAATGTAAATAAATCAGACAGCTATGAGTTCCCTCTTCCATACTATACAGCTGTATATCTAAAGAAAATGTATTTTGTGTCTAGAGCTCCTGTAAGCAAGTAATAATATTTTAAATCCATTAGAAAACACAGGCTTTCTTAGACATTCCTAGACGGGAGTAAAAAAAACAACCTTTTGAATACACTGTATATTTTTCATTTATCAGACTACTGTACTGTACATTGTTGGTTTTAATTTAATTAGTAAATACAGTACACAACTACACAATTTGGTAGTTTGTATTGTGTGAATAGTCAGGTACTAGTCCTACAGAAGAAAACATACAGTATGTCCAAGCAAGTCTTCAATCAACAATCATCATATCCTCTCTAGACAGAATAGGCACCAAACATTTTTTTATATTCTTACGACATGGTGTCCTCTTGAACAATAACTGGTTACATTGAACTCTGCAATACTAAATTTTAAAGGCAAATTCTGATCCTTTTTTTGCTTCATGAAAAAATCAACACTCCCCACTTCAAGCATGAACTGTGTGCTTGTACAAGACTTACTTAAGGAAATCTACCTGTACTGTGCATCGAAACCAGACTGTTTTATGTGATAGGCCGTGTTTATTAAAATGTAATTTCACATTCATTGCCCATGTTGGTTTACTCGATACATTTCGGGGGACCAGATTACCTTGCACAAATATGTTTATGGTTTTTTAAAGGATGTAGTAACATTCAATTAAAACTATTGACTGTACCAGTGTATTGATGTATTGTAGTCCCAGTATATCAGTTTTAAAAACAGGACATTAAAAATATTTTGAAATTTTACAAAGGTTTCACCATATACTATTAGAAAGACAAACACACAGAGGCACTTTAACGTGGCTTTCACAGTGTTTGTCTTTCTAAAGCAAGCTCTGGAATTTTAGCAGCACTGTTAAATTTGTCTTGAGTTAATGCTATAGAAATACAGCTACATTATGGTTTCTAGACAGTTCATTCCTTATGGGAAATTCAGCTCACCCTCCACCTGAGCTACTACCCTACACTGACCTCAGTCCTCATTACAGCTGCAACGACATGGGCCAAGGGCAATATCTAAGATTTATTACATTGATAAAAGCACAATGGACACAACATGAGCCCAAGGTACAGTAAATACTGCATACAGTATGTGTCTTGAAACATGAAGTATCATCATGTGTATTATCATTCCCAGTATTTGTTAAATGAAATAGACCATATTGTCTGAAAGTTTGCCACACACACATTTGTTATTTAGTAATATAACCAAATATCTCATACTGTAGCTCAGTGTGAATGCAGAAAAACGTCTAAGATAAACTGAAAACCTATAGGAGCCAACACAGCTGCACAATTTCCCTTATAAAATACTCTAAGGATATGGTCTCTTGACCAGTGTTTAAGATGCTTGCTGTGAGTGTGCTCTCCAAGTAGTTTCAAGCAGTAAAAGCCAATAACTGTACAAGAATAATTTTTTTATCCTTAAAACTAAAAGTGACATCCAGGTAAAATAAGTTTTAAATACATTTCCTCTGAGGTTAAATAAACATTGAATACAAAAAAGGTTAGTCAGCAACTTTAGTTTGTTACAAAGGTGCTGGGGGTATAATAAGACCACTGGGGGCTTATGTGCTGAATTCATAACTGTTGCCAAAATATATATTGTAATTACTTATGTACATCCTCATTTCCTGAGGTGTTCACAGGTGAGCATGAAAATATTATTTTAGTACTGTAACAAGTACTTGAAGAACTCTAAAACAGTTATACTTCCTACTCCAACAACATACTATGAAATAAAAAGAGTTTGAAGGGAAAAAAGAACTTGCTTTGGGAATGTAACAGCATTTTCAGTTACTTACTAATAACCCGGCCAGTTCTTACCTCTAACAAATGTCATCATGAAACTGTCTTGGTTTGATTCTGGTTCTGAAAGACAGTGCAAAAGACATAATGATGCTTTCAAAAGCTAATTTTTAATTCAACTGAAGTAAAAACAAAAATGCTGTGAAAGTCTGTAAGTTGGGTAGGACTAGTCCTCTACTTCAGTTGCTACCATCTCGCTGCTACAGGAACACATCGCTATAGGCATGTCAGCATTATACACCCCCAGCTGAAGAGAACAACAAACCTCTTATATCATCAGCCACCATTCAGCACAGTCAAAGGAGAGTCCCTTCACCTGCTTCTGCTTTAACTCTCTGCTTCTAACAGCTATCCATATTTACCACATGTAGAGTACACACATCTATACAGTACAGAATATAGCATCACTCTGTCATGTCCAATCACCCCAAGTGACACATTGGGCGATGGCACAATAATTGGAAGTGAACTCAAACAAATTGGGATCCAGTCCACTGTCATTGAAGCAGAGAAAGATCCTGAACCCTGGTCTTATCAGCACTATGCTCAAACAATTTGAGTTACCCAGCCCTGATAGATATATACAGTATATTGCTGTATACAGCAGCCTAACTGTCAAGAACATCTGTTTCTTATCAAATTTAACTTATCTTTCTTTATTTAAGGCTTTTCTGAAGTCACCTCTGGAAATAACCCAAAAAAGAATGGGCATAATCAAAATTCACCACACAGCTCTCATTAAAAAAACCCTCAGGTCAGCCCAGCACATCTTATTTAAAATTCAAAGCTTTTATGTTTCTTCTCATGCTTTAGATGTTATTAGGCTGTTTCCACAGCTTAAGGTGATTCTAAAGTTTATCCATCAAAGTAGAAGTCACTCAGATTGCACAGTGATTCATGCAGCAGTTAAGCTTATCAAGGAGGCTAAAACAGAATTTTCATTCTTCATAAAAGATGATTATTTCCAATGTTGTGATCAATGTAGTGGGTACACTCTATTAATGTTTCTCAACCCTAAAACAGCATGATGTATTTTGAAGATAAGAAGAATTTTGATGATAACAGGACAAGTTATGATAGTTACTGTACGTGTCCCTACATGAAAGTAAAAATGTAGTTTAATTAATGCTTTAAGTTAAGAGTTCCAACAACCTCACTCAGAATTTACTCATGTACATACATTCACCTAAAGAATCTGGGGATAACCTACCCTTTATTCCACATGAGCTTCAGTATCTGAATCTGGAAAGGCAAAGCAGTATTTCAAGTATTTCTCCACAGTCCATGTTGTCCTTTGCATTTCTGACAAATACGTTCTAATCTTTGTGTTAAAACACATTTATAAACATTGTCATGAATATGCAACGTTCTCTGTATTCATTTTGATTATCGTGCCACAAATAAGACTCATAAATAAATACAACTTAAAGTGAATGGGAAATCAGTGGCTTACTCTCGAGTTTTTCTGTCGCAGTGATATTTGGCTCAAGAACTTTTGGTTCTCTACAGTATTCAGTAGTCAACATTTTCAAATCACTTGTTACTGCCATATACCGTTTTCAAAATTAATGCTGTCATGGTGAACCCTGAATCATAAGACACCAAGTCTGGAGGCTGGAATTTTTTCTAATACTGCCCAGACTAATAAAGGCTTTATTTCTATCCTTTTATTCAAGAGTACTCATTTTCAGATGTGTTCTAGAAGGGTAAAAGCTAAACAATAAGAAATACAGTAAAAAGCTAAAAACAAGCCTAATGTTTTGCAGAATTTACAAGCAAACAAGAAACTTGAAATCAAACTATCTTGAGATAAGTGACAAGTGAACAATTCAAAATATATAAATATATAAAAGCAGAGGTTCGGTGGGAAGAAATTTTGCATCGAAAGACTCATCACGATGAGTTATTGTTGTTAGCTGTAAATGTGACTTTCTGTTCCATACCACTGTAAGCCCTCTAGCTATGTTAGACAGCTAATATAATTCTTTAAAATAATGAAACTGCAGCACAGGAATTTTGCTGCCTGTATAAGCAGCACCAGAGAACCAACTACGAAAATCGGACAACGATTTTGTAACCTGCAAGAAATGAAAATATTAGACAGAAGGCTTATGAAAAACATCTCCTTCCTATGACGAATCCAACCCATGTCACAAAATACATTACCTTTGGCATTTGCCGCGACTGTCATTGATTAATTAGCTGAGGCTCACACACAAAAGACACTGAAATATAAATGCCAAGACAGAGTAGGAGACTTGATAATCATGGGTCACATGTCGCTTGCATTCACTTACAGCAATGTTCTTAAACTGACAACCTTTAGAATATTCCCTCTCATACCTACTACAACCTTCTTTCAACACTTAGAAAGTCTTTAGGCCAGAACATTTATTTAAATAACTTGCAATCCAGATATGACAATTCAAACTTAGTGAATTTAAAATGAATAATTTTCTAGAGGACATGTGCAGCAGTGTGTTGGAATTCTCACTTCATCCCAGGATCATTCAGTTGCCCTGCCTTCAGTTTTTAACCAAAAGAAATAAAAGCAACTGCAAACTGCAATAAGTTTAGCATTGAATGTGGATTTATGGATACACTATATACATTAGAGAAAATCAAATTTTATAGATAACTTTTTTCACAGTCATCACCCTCATAAAGAGTTCAAAATCATTCATTTGAAGGAGAAATGTCGTTTGTGACATGCCACTCTACTACAGTTAAGTAATTTGAATGTTATGCACTTATAATAGGACCGCCATAACAAAGTGCCATTTATGCAGGGGCTTAAATGATAATAGCTGTGCAGTCTGAAATCAGAGATGCTCTGCAGTCATTAAGCAATCTATCAGGTCCAGGATGCCTTAGGGCATCCTGAAGAGCATGGGAAGGTGTGTTGATAATACACACATCCTTACACACATCTTGCTGGTGCGGTATGAATTTAAATGCAATGAACTTCCTATTAGCCACCATTTACTCTACAGTAGCAGATAGAGCACTGAATACTGCTGTATGTACAGTACTAAACACATACTAAAAATCACAGAGAATCAATCCAGCAAATTGTAAAATGTATTGTGACTAGTTACCCATTGCTCTCTTGTTAATAGTTTTTGCACAAGGGTTAAAAATTACTATGCTGGTTTTTTATATCGTTAACCTTGATAGATCTTGTAGGGTTTTCTTAAAAAACATCTGACAGAACGGGAGAAGTATTTTCATAGACACTGCTAATGGAACTGAGGAGTCCATTATATATTAACCTGCTCATCTCCTCCTTCTCTTCTTATCCATATTCTGTAGGCATCTATAGAAGAATGCTAAAGACACATACTATATTCACCCAGAAAGGTTGCTGACACGGTTCTTTTAAGGACAATGTCATTTCTTTGAACTGGACCATCCCCTCCTATAGAATCGCTGGTGATGAGTTTCAAAGTTTGAGAATGGACCTTTAAGTTAATGTCTAGCTTTAGTTACTGTCTCCCATGCCTCTAGCAGGAAAAATTTGTTTTTTCATTTAGGAAAAAAAGGTATCATACTGTACAGTAAGTCAGTTGTTGTGAGACTTGTGTTGTAACAAGCAGATTCATAACTAAATTATTCAAACAACAAAACACAACAAAAGACGTTCCTCATTTTTACTTTAAGGTCAAAATATCTCCAGCCTGTAGACTCTAAGATTGTTGTAGGAAAAACAACCACCACATTTGGAAATATGGTAACAATCCAGCAAGTGTTAAAATACTGTAGGTCTCTTGATCACCTTTTCATATTACTGTACTATATGTACTGTAAGTACTGTAACATGCATATGGATATGAGCAAGTAAAATTTCCAATTTCAGATTCCCTGTAATGATAATTTTTCACTTAAGTAAGTCAATTATTAAATTATGTGTGGATAGAGAAGTGAACAATTAGCATTTTGCTTAATGTGCAACAATGGTCTGCTAGGTTATTCAGCCAGCAGCCATATCACCCTGCGACTCACAACTGGCAGCCCACTGAAGCTCAGCAGGAGTGAGGCAGGTCAGTTCCTGGATGGGAGACCTGGGAAAAACTAAGGTTGCTGCTGAGGCCACCAGGTACTCACCCTGCTGTTCATGTTGGTCCTAATGCCCCAGTATAGTGACAGGGACACTATACTGTAAACAGGTGCCGTCCCCTGGTGTCCTGGCCAAATTTCCCATTGGCCTTTACCAGTCATGGCCTCCTAATAATCCCCATCTATGAATTGGCTTCATTACTCTGCTCTCCTCCCCACTGATAGCTGATGTGTGGTGAGCGTTCTGGCGCACTATGGCTGCTGTTACATCATCCAGGTGAGGCTACACATTAGTGGTGGTGGAAGGGAGTCCCCATTACCTGTAAAGCGCTTTGAGTGTGGTGTCCAGAAAAGCACTATATAAGTATAAGCAATTATTATTAGTATAATTTTTATTCCTTTGTCACATATTTGTCTGAAAAGGACTAAAAAAAAAATCAACAGACCCGAAACAGTTTCAGGTTCAGGTATTTTGTATGGTTGTAAACAGAAATAAGATGTGTGGAAGATGGGGCCAACAAACCAACACTTTTCCAAATAAATTTAAAAATGTAGAATTAAATGAGATTTGTACTGACTGGTCACCTGTCACTTGTGGCCTGGTTCTCACAGTGGAGAATGCATGGCAGATCAAAAGTATGACTTGGAAGCTAGATTCACAAATATAAATGCTTTACATTTTATTCATCCGAAGGATTACAAATCATGCAATATACCGGGGACCCACCTCATCCACCACGGAAGGGCTGTAACAATTTGGATGACGCTCAGTAGCTATTCTGTACCAGTGGTCCCACTACACAGCACATCATGTAAACAAATGAGAAACTGGTTCAATAACTGAATTAATGTGGAATAATAGGTGGGCCCGATCGTACAAGCCTGGAGCAGAATTTACCACAACACTGTGGTTATAGGTTGTAGGCTGTAGGACCTCAAATGAGAAAGTAGTCAGAATCTCAGTTCCATGTCTTATCTGAAGGATGGCACCTCCAACAGTGCTATATCCCTGGACACCATGCTGGTTACCTACACTGGCCTTGCTGAGTCCCAGTCAGTCTAATAGGTTATCCTCATCTGCTTGTTTGATTAAAAATTAGGAACTCTTAAGAATTATCAAGTGATTTGCTAAATTATATTGATTAATGATTGATGATTTATTATAATCTATTTGTTCCAAATATTCTCTAAATTACAGGTGCAGACAAAGCTTCTATCACTACGATACAATAGCTTAGTCATAATTTTGGTTTTTACAGACTCAAAAAACACAAAAAACAGCTTTCACCTTTGACGGACAGGAAATCACATAGCCACATCTATATACAGTATCCACTCCTTTCTCACACAACTAAAGAAAAAAAAAACATCCAATCTGAGGTGAAAACAAGTAAGTGCCACCTCAAGACTGCCTCTGAGGCGTGTTGTTTGTGTGTAATTCAAGAGCTGCAGTGCATGTTGCTCCCTAATGCTCCAGCTGGTAACAGCTACTTGTTTCTAAGCCACACAGATGCAAACACTCTCTGGAGCCATCCTCCCCTGCGTGCGGTTGGTGTGATTACCGAGAGAACCTTTTCTCGATGTTGAGCAGCCTAATCAGCTTCCTCAACACACCACCCTGCGTGTTGCCAGGACTCCCTCATTTCCCGGCCCTCTGAGCAACAGTCCAACTTTACAATACTGCACAGTGCACTGAGCAAACGGCAGAGCAGAGCCCATTTTGCTTTGGTCATATTAAACTTGCAGGAGGCTGTGACTCAGTTAGGCAGAATAAACAGTTTTAATTTCCACAAGGACAGGTTGGTTTCATTATTTTGTATGTCTGTAGTATATCAAAGCACCTTGATTACAATCCGCTTCCTTTGACAAGTCTTGAGATCCATACTTTTATATTGCATGTGTTAAGAGCGTTGTCTAAAATGAATCTCTGGCAGGCACTCATTTGAAGTTGTGTCTAATAACCGTAATGGAAGAGAGTATTTCCTTTCCCCTGGCTAAAGTGTCAAACTGATCTGCCGCGTTGGCAATTGCCTTCTACACTTTAACACAAAGCTACAAGAGTTACCATCCTTGAGCAAAGCTTATTCAGCTGCACTGGCATTTCAATTTAATCAGAGATTAACCCATCTTGTGCAAAATGAATCAGTTTTCCATTAGCTTGTATATTAATCTCTCTGGAATAAAATTTATGAGTTAACACTAGGTATCATGAGCCTTTAGTAGATTCAAACCAGTCGAAGATTTCAATCTACTAAATAATACAGACCTACAGTATAATACAGGATACCTTTCTTTATAAAACCCTTGCAGCTGGCAAAACACCTGCAACACTGATCGATAGCTAACATAAATTGCATATTACTCCTTTTCAAAGTTATAAACATGATAGTGTAATTTATAATTCAACGAATGCAATTAATACAATGTTAATAAATTACAACACAAAATGATACAAAGTCATATGCTAAAGTGAAACATTTGCAACCAAATGTCTAGCTGGGTCAAGCTGGAGCATGGTGTCCAGGGGAGATGTGTGAATGACATTTTTTTAAGTTACAGAACAGCATGGGGACAAGGGTTTTCTTGCAACTGGAAAGACTGATACTCAGGATGGAAACATGATGGACAGTATTAGTGAATTCCAGGGCTGATGAGGGAAACCTGCATTTTATCCAAATTTTATCCAAGGCAACTTACATTTGCTCCCATTCCTACAGTGAAATGTTCAGCCAAAGCCATTTGAGATAAGGTACAGTACCCTGTCTCAAGAATACAACAGCTGTGCCCCACCGAGAATTCGAACCCTGTACCTTCTATTTACAAGTACACTTTAATAACTTTAGGTGTTATATGGTGATATTAATCCCCAAACTCTCTTCAAAAGGAGAATATTGAAGAAAAAAAACTTAAACGCTTGCAATAATGTGTAACTGGCTGTGAATGCAGCAATTAAAATTCATCTACCTTCCTCAAAGTTGATAAAGTGCTTATGTTTCTAGTTTACTAATAAGTTTTCACAACTTCCCCAAAGCAATTAACATTCTAAATGGAAAATTACCATCAATCAAATTACCCAAGGGCCCCTAATTACAAATGCAGTACTTAATTATGCCTTTTCATTTTAGAGCCTTGTTCCTTCTAACCAATGGAAAGAGGCCATCTAGTTTAAGTGACTGTACTGTATTTCATAACTGCTGGGCAAGCTGAAGGTCTGATTTCATATGGGCTTTAGTGTGGGGAAAATATATACAGTACTGTATATACAGTACATACAGGTACTGATAGAACACAAACAGTGCCTACAGAAAGTCTAAGTTTTCATTTGAAATTACTTTTCAGAATGTTTAAGCAATTTGTTTTTCACTTGAGGTTGTGCAATATAATGTGTAAAAGAAGGTAATACAGTACAAATTCTGATTTAATGTGATTCTTGATTTCAGTCTGTAAGGCCACAACATGTGTTACTCTGGAAACAGACTTTCCAGATGTACTGTACTTTTAATATTACACTTGGTAATATATTAATCATTCACTTTATTTTATTTTTAGCCATCAACTTGCATGCACTTTACATTACGTAACCACCTTAATACAGACTCTATATTGGATATCCTAAATGCACTTGGCTTTTACTAGATGAATGCTACTTCTAGCAAGTGTTCTGTCCAGAGCTGGTTTTGGATTGTTTTTACCCTGTGTGTTCACTGACGTGTGCTGGTACTGTATCATGAGGGAAAACAAATGTATCTGAACTACTGGGCATCTCTGAGAGGAGCTCCTGAGGAGCCTGTGAATTGAGCAGGCACTCTCAGACAAGGGTCAACTTTACTGTTGAGGTCTAAAGGTGGATTTAAAGACAATATGGTCTCCTGTTACACTCTGTTGTGTCAGACATGCTTTTAATACGACTGATTTTAACCCCCACAAATCTTTCAAGGGTTAGAACTAGTTGCAGCTGAAAGCACCACATTTTACAAACTTCAGCACTATAGGCAAGCCCACAGACTGAACGTGGACACATGTAAAGCAGAGGAATCATCTGTGTTATTTGAAAAGAGAATGGTGCAGAGAGCTTAACATAAAAATTATGGCATGCACTCACAAAAAAAAAATCTTCAAAATCTGAGTCTGCTGAATAATTTATTTGTCGTGCTTAAATGATACTGAGGAAAATGCACTGGGCTGAGTTCCCTGGGTTCCTCCTGAAAACAAGATGTGACATTTCAAGGGTTTATCTCAGAGGGGGAGATTTTAATAAGTTAATTAGTGCACACTTTTACATACAGGGAGGGAAAAGCAGGAGATGTACACAGATTTGTAAAATGGATCCAATTTCTGTTTTATATTTGTCACTTCCAGTATTTTTTAAATACCATCATTCAAATCTTAAAGTGTTTAAAACACCAAATTATAGTATTTAGGATAAATACTAAAACATATCATGTATATTTGATGAGTACAATGTTAAAGCAATACTGTACTGTACATTACTTCTTTAGATTGTGTTAGTAACTGTTTAAATCTGTTAAAAATCCTGTATTTGTTGAAATTTAACTATGCTTATGAGGATTCCTATTGTACAAGTAAGGATCTCATACTGTAGGTATATGATTGCTATTTGTAAATTTAAACTTAAAACTTAAAAGAACTGAAATGATTGCCATTAAAGGTTCTTTCTTAATTAAAAAAAACAGAAATACAGGCTTTAGTAATATGTAAGAGTTAAAAATTCTAAAAATAAAATTAGGTACCGGCATTTTTGGTAAACATTTTGGTATATAGTTATGTTGTCATGTTGAATACAATTAGAATGGGGGGAAAAAGGGAAGCTGAAATCAGAAAGAAAAGGGGTTCATTTAAAAATAAAATAGCTTTAATAATTAAATATAGAGTAGGAAGTACAACCTTAATTTGTCATGTATTATAAACTATACGCGTACATAAAATATACTGTATAGCTAACATTTGTATTTGGGTGGGATGGTGGAACAGTGGTCTGCACTGCCACCTCACAGCACAGGGGCCTGGGTGCTGTCTGTGTGGAGTCTCTTTGTGTTCGTGTGGGTTTCCTCCAGGTGTTCCGGTTTCCTCCCACAGCCCAAAGACATACTTGTAGGTTAATTGGTTTCTGGTCCCTGTGTTTGTGTCTTTGTCTGTGCTGCAAGGCAGTGGTGTCCCATCCAGGTTGTACCCTGCTTTGTGCCTGTTGTTTGCTGGGATGGGCTCTAACTCCCCTTCAACCCTGAATTGGATTAAGTAGTTAGAAAATGGATGGATGGACAATCGTACTGTACCTGGGTTGTAAGCTGCAAAGGACTGAATAATTATGAATTAATGAATGTTACCATTTAAAAAATGAGACAAATAACAGAAAAATACTGGAGGTACAGCCACTTCCCTCCTTTCTACCAACCAACACAAGGAATCATGACTGCAACATCCAGTTTAGAAGCCTAAAGTGGCCTCAGTCAGGATTAGGACTAGAGTGGATTTTGACTGCCTGAACTATAGCGTCTGGGTGTGTAGAATTCAAGGGTATCTTGACTACAAATCTCAAAGTGTAGCAGCTGAGGTTTTCAGCATGCCCCAGTCAATTCAAACTCACAGGAACTTGAAGAATCAGAGATCAGGGTTGACAGTTACTCACTAAAGGATCCCTGCAGGAAGACTGCTGCATTATTAATCCCTGAGACCTACTCTGAGTTGGACATTTGTTTTGTTGAATAATTAGCCTCTGTCCACACCTGCAGTCACTAGGCAGAGATGGGTGTAAATCACTCAGAGGGAAGACCTGACTTCCACACTACTGCAGAAATGTAAATTATAGGCTAGAGCTCACCCCTCTACCATTAGATACCTTCTGCTTTCAAGCACAACAGAAAAACATTAGCCTGAGTGATTCAATTTCTGAATGCTTCCACAGTCAAAGAACCTTTTGGCTGTGAGCAATTTGCAAAAATCTCTTACGGAATACTCAACAAACCCTTTAATAAACTCTACAAACAGCACTTCAGGAAGAAAAACACAGCTGAAGGAATGTTTCATTAAAGGTGAAGAGACACAAATGATCTATTATCCAGTTCTTATAGTCCATATTACGTACTAACTACTTTTGCCTCCAAACAGAAAAGAGAGTCTAGTCTTAATGTCAGGTTCTGCACCGAAATGCCAAAATATACTGCTTATTTAAGCCAGTCTGACTGAACAAAAGGTCACAGTCTAAGAGCAAGGAATATAAATCTTATTTGTCAACATTACAGCTACTGAACAATGAATTACTGTGTACAGCATGTATTTGCTATTCTTTCTTGAAAAAAAACAAATGCATCATCAAGAATAGGCATGAGCTTTAGGGTTTTTTTAGGGTTATAAACAACTCAAACAGCATGCAGTCCTTGATTTCCCATAGTGTACTTAATAATGAGCTCCTCCTTTCCCAAAACAAGAAGACGCATGACTTTGATATCCCTATGGTGATGTACCATACAACAACAAAGGGCACAATGACTGTGCGACATCCCCCCCTTCTCTTTAGATACTCGCATTAAAAAAAACACACTCACATGCTATCAAGAACACTTACTTTGCAGGTGCTCAGAGGCATAATAATAGACATCTTCGTACCCCTCGTGGTAATCCTCCTCAGGTCGATACTTTTTCCCTTTCCGTCTCCTGGACCTCCTTATCTGCTTGACAAAGCCCAAGAAGCGCTCCATTCCTGTCACCTATCTGCTCTGTCAGCAGCGGTGTACCTTCGCAAAGTGTGTGTGCCAACACTCAGCTTCACAAAGAGCACGCCGAGTGCATGAGAGAGCAGCAGAGGCAGAACCGGGGGCAGCAATTCCCAAAGAAAGAGGTTTTTCTTTTCTTCAAAAATAAACAGCTCCACAGCTGAAGAATAGCTGCCTCTTGTAACCTGTCCTCTCCGCTAAGAAATTTCAGTCAGTCGGGGTGCCTTTCAGCAGCACATCCTCACTGTGCCGAGTCAAATTCATCTTTACAATCCATTTCTGGGTCTGTGCATTGCTTTCCTGAGAGCCTCTACAGAAGCAAAAACACACAAAGCTCTTTTACTATTAGTTCTCCGCAATTCCTGCTAAGGAGAGTGACAAAGTTAAAAAAAGCTGACTGTCAGACGAGGAGTCCCAGTGCTTAGATTTTACTATCCGTACAGTGTTTCTCTCTCTCTCACACACACTCGCTCTCTCCTGCACACAGTCATTCCATTCCAGGGAGGGAGGGCAGGAGGGGGAGTGGATAGGGGGTGGGGATGCAATGCATTTCCAGAGACTGCACCATAACTGAAGGCAATCAAGGCATTCCAGTGCCTGTCTTGTAATTTCATTGTGGACACAGTTAACCTCCTGCGCACGTGAGAGGAGCAAAAAGATGCGTGGTATTGGCTTTGCTGAATACAGTAGTAACTCGCAATGGTTTGATCCACTTATAACACTAATAGTCAAGTGAATGTGTGTTAATTGAAGCAGCAGCCTGAGAGATCAGCAGCTGCTTAAAATGACACTTCTACTTGCCGGGTAGTAATGCTTCTGAACTGCAATTATCTGCTCGATTGAGATTCTCCATCTCCATTTACAGCTTAAACTGTAGGACTAGGAAGGGAGAAATGAAAAACAAAGAATGTACAGTAGCAAGAAACCTCAAGAGACAGATGACATGCTGCTGCCTGGTGTGTTAATCTCCGATCTTATTATGTCTGGAGCTTGGAATAAAAAGACTAAACATGATTGTTTATATTTTAATAATACACATCTTTTTAATGAAGGCACTTCAGCTTTTTACCCCCTAAAAAAATACTTTTTGTTTTGTTGTGTGAAGTAATACCATCAGCTTGCTAGTAAAACTCCCACAATTAGGTTCTGGCTAGTGAAACTCTCACCTACACACAGTTAAGGCAGAAACTCTCACCCATAGTGGCACAATGGACCTCTCTCATTCTCCCCCTGCCTGCAATTTCATATTGGTGACACACAGGATTTCAAATGCAGCCTATTCCTTGTGTCAACAATATCAGCACATCTTAGTTAAAACTGATGATTTCCTTCTTGGAAAAAAAATTGTGCGAGGCAGAGGAGGCGGTGTGACTCACACCAAGGACTGAATGACTCCTCTTGAAGACCCTAGGAGTGACAGTCATACCCCAGGAGTGCCTCACTGACATACACTTGTATCTGCATACGCCAGCTGTAGCAATCTAAACTCGTTTGACTAAGCAGGTATTGATTCAGAACAAATCCAGGAGAAAGGCAATCTCCTTCTCCGGGAGAAAATAAAATTAACTTTCAGGAATCAATTATGTGATTAAATCCCTCCACTGTGGTCCATGCTTTTATGAGAATGCACTGAGTGTCTTCCGTGAAGCTCAGAACCCAAGAGTTCACTTTATCAGTTAGAGAATAAAAGGACCGTTACAGAATGTAGACATTTAATGAATGTACGCAGCTAGAAGGACAGACTGACACCTAGCAGCAGGGGAAGATCACCAGCCATGACACTCAAGACAGCACTTCGTCTCTCAAAACCTCTTTCCCTGTCAGGTGGGGACAATTTGTTCCACATTTTTTAACAAATCTCTTAAAAGTTTATTTTAGATTGGTTCATGCAAGGTTCCTTCATTAAAATATGTACATTAAAATCAGAATTGACCAATAGTCACACCCCATCCTCCAAAAGGAGCCCAAGGTCAATATCTTCCTGGAATGGATGTACCCTCTAATAACATTTAATTATCTTGGAAAGTATACATACACAGTACAGACCTGGTTTGTGTCAAGGGAATCCCTTGGGCATCAAGTCTGAACCTTCAGATTTTTTATATGTATTACTCATTATGCACATTGGAAAGAAATATCCAGAAAAAAACAACATGTACTGTACATTTTTATTGTCTTTCCTCAAACGTCAATTTCTCAAGTTGTTGCACCCCTTCAAATTCCAAACACCTTGATCTTCTTCAATATGTGTGATATCTTGGATAAAAAAATTGAGAGTGATTGAACAAATACAAAAAACTGCATGATTTTTGTATTAAGACAGGACCTGGAATTAATTTCTCCGCGTTCCAAAAATAATCTGAAATAAATAATGGACAATAATGAAAAGAATAAATGATTTACTATTTTTGCAGGTGCACCTCACTACTGCCAGTATTAAGATCACTTTACTGGCCATATACTGTACAATTTCTTGCATTAGGAATTTGTCTTTTCACATACCCCAACTTGCTCTCCATGAGACACACAGACAGGGAGAGAGAAGCTTGGGGTGAGAGCGCAGGGTCAGCCATTTAATACAGCACCCCTGGAGCAATTGGGGTTAAGGGCCTTGCTCAGGGGCCCAACGGAGTAGGATTCCCCTGCCAGCCACGGGATACGAACCGGCAACCTTCCAGCCACAGAGCCACCGCACCGCCCCAGTGGAGGCTGTTTATAGCCTAGGAGGCTATTTATAGTTTTAGGGGTTAAAAGTCAATTTTTACACTTTTTTGCACAATCTTAGTGTGTACTTCTGACAAACTGACAAGAATCTCTGATCTCTACTTGATTGACAAGGAAAAAAAATAACATAACAAACAATAAACTCTCTTCCAAGTTTCTGAATGGTCAGACTTAGCTGAAAGATGGCAATTTCTACCTATTAGAACAGCCTTTTCCTTAGCAGGTCTTTTTGAAAACACACAAGGAACCCTATATTTTGTTGTCTGCCATTTTACTCACAGCTCATCTCTTTTTCTGAATGTATTTATTGTTGTTTACATGAAATTTTCGCTACTGCAAGGTAAGGGTTAGTTTTATGTATTATGGTGAGGTTTTGCTTTTACAACTGTATTTTGCTGGAGAATTTATAACTTATTAAGGCACTTTGTAGTGTCTAAAAACTGATGATTTGTGTTATAAATAAAATATTTAGTTGTTGTATCCGATTTAAAAAAAAATCTGTTTTGAAGTTGAATTTGTCATTTTGTTTTCATATAATGTTCATGGTGCTGTGTTTTGATTTTGCTGGCAAAAATCTATGGAATTCAAACATTGTTCTGTATGTTTATGAAGACTTGGTGGATTGTGGTGAGCAGTACAGTATCTCACTATTAAATAGTTAATTTGTTGCTTTATCAGAAAATACTTTCACTGCTGAGAAAACAAACGTATTGGTTGTATTTAGAGGATACTGGAGATCACTTCCATTTTCTAACCACTTCATCCGATTCAGGGTCACGGAGAAGCTGGAGCCTATCCAGGCAATCACCTCGCTCAAGGTAGGATACACTCTGGATGGAATGCCAGTCCATTGCAGGGAACACAGACACTAACACGCACACCAGGAGCAATTTCCCCAGACATTAATTAAGCATGCTAGTATATCAAATTAAAAATATACAGTACAGTACGATTTTTTATCATAGGGACGTTTGCACATTTGTAAATCAAGTACATTACAGTTTGTCTTAAAACTGTTTGAAAAGCTGAGATTCTGACAGCTAGCATTTCATTATCGCTGCATGCCAGCAAAGTATTGCCAGGCTGGTTTTGTCACCACCAGAAAGACTGCAGAATTGATTAAAAAAATCTTAATCAAATTCTCTTTTAGACTGAAAATGAACAGGTCACAAAAATAAGGTCCAGATAAGAAACGCAGCTCTAAGAGAGGTTGCTGTAGTCACCGGTAGACGTAGCAAGACAACCTCTCCTCTAATATGACAGATCTCCTGCACAAAATGTTACTGCTACAGGTCAATAAATGTCATCTGTATCATTAAATTGCATGTTTTACATGGCTTGTAGCAACCAGAGTAACGTGGGTTCAGTGCTTGATTGAGTTTGCAAAATTCTGATGTTGTGTTCCAATCAATGTCTTTTTCAGAAACACCAAAGCAAACTGAATTCAGGCAAGATCCCTGACATAACTTACCCAAACTTCAGGCATGAAAATTAATAAGAGTGATGATGAATAATACTGAGGGTGAAGCTAAACGTTTGTTAAACTGTTATACACATTTCCAGCACTTTATGACTTCTGCTCCCATTAAGTTCAAATATCCAGCAGATAACTTCAATGCAAAAAAAACTAAGGGAATGGATCTATTTTATAAGTGCTTCTAAAAGTGAATAAAAGCTGCTGTTACAGAACCAAATTTTTAATTTCACCAATACTCCAGGACATATGGTAGATCTGGTTAATTTTTACAATTCCAAAGTTAATGAATTCGATCCAGAGTTAATAGAGGAGTTAGGCTGCCCCATTCTGAAAACGAAAACTGTTACACTTTGGCCACTTCTGGTGAGTCCTACAATGACGATCCCTTTAAATGCATTGGCTGCACCTACCTGAGACACTTCCTCATGGGACACAGCTTAGAGAAGGAAGCACTGATTTCATAGCTAAAGCTATACTTGCAAACTTTTGCCATGCAAGATGGATGAATGGATGTTTGCCTGTTATGCCTTCCAGCATGTGGGGGCAGCAACATCCTGTTGCTGTTTCTGTAACATTAGTTTTTTTTACACGACAGGGTTGTTAGCCTTGTGCCCAACCTCCAACATGGAGGACCTGGCGCCTGACGTGGGACACGAACCCACTACCCTGAGATTATGAGTCTCATTGTCTACCAACAGAGCTAGCCGGAGCCTGCCATGCAAGACAGAGATGGAAAAAAATGGAAAAAGACAAGCAAAGATTCAAAGCAGAATGAGAACTGCAGTTTCTCACTCTTCAATCTAATGTACAATCAGTATGTTGGACTATAATGGCAGCCACATGCTACCCAGGTGATGAATGAAATTGGTCACCTCGTACATGTGGAGCACCCCTTTGGAATGAAAATGAGGGGAATTATTATTACTATAGGTTTCGATCACTTGGTATTATTAGGATTTTACGAGAAGGCACTTTGTAAAGTAGGAATGCCACTAGGATGCTGAGCTAAGAGACGTCTGAGGCATAATGACTTAATTCTTTTTATGACACCTTCACTAGATGATCTACTATGCAATTTTCAGGCATGGTTACATTAATACCCAACAGTGTCAGGTGACAATTATCAACTGATTCATTAATCTGTGTAAATTATAATGTTGGTAGAGGTTCTTTTCTCAGCATGATGCTGCTGTCCTAGTAATATAAATCCCATAAATAATTGCACTGGGACACAGCGTCAAGACACACTTTCCACGTCATGACAGCGCAGCAAAGGGTTAGAAGTGGCAGCGGGCTGTGTCACACTGCTAACAGCGGGATACACACCATCCGGAAGCAGGGACACACGTACCGTAGATACAGGTGGGCCGTCAAGCGTTTCATTCCCAGCGAAAAGGCTAAACAATCACAGTGGATTTACAACAGGCATGCAACACTTTTTTAAATTTCATTTCACGCATGAGAAGCAAACATTAACAAACTATAAGCACTGTCATCCTCCATCACTTGGGCCAGAAATCTCTTAGAAGATAAGGCTTCGACCTTGAAAAATTTCACAGATGGATGAGCAGGTTCAGTTTTTCTGTCATTTAACGACCAAAGTAGCAGTTCAGCTTGATTCAGAGAGCATTAAGAGGTAAGGCAGGCACACTTCCTTCCAATACATTAGTTCTTCAACACAAAATATTACCAAGCTGCCCTCTTTTAACACATATACTGTACACCAAATCTTTCCTGATGCTCACAAAACCTTGATAGAGGCTGTTTCATAGACTGAAAAATATAGCATAAATGACTGACTGACTGAATCCATGTTCTTTTGATCCAACTGCAATAATTTGGGCGACAAGAACACACAACTGCAGCAAGAACACTTGCAAATATGACAGTAGAAAAGGCACACCTTTAAGATAAAAACTGGACAAAACTTCACATAAAGACACTGAAGAAATGGGAAAAGGTTTGACCAAAGATAACAGAAAAGGTGCCAATGTGAATACATATAAAGCATTGATTGTGCTGTATAAAATTGGTCAAGGTGATGACATTTGTTTGAATAGCAGAATCAATAAACTTAATGTATATCCTAGTTAGCAAAGTTTTAAAGATCATTTTGGAGAAGTCATGCTCAAATGTAGTCAGTATGTCTGATACAGTATGTACAGGACTATAAGTGAATGGCTTACCAGTTGTTTCATGTATCACATGTATCAAATGTGCAGCTTACTGAATCTGTAACCGAGTCCTGATTTTTAAATTTGTTGTATTCTCCCACAAAACCACAGGTTATATATGAAAAAGCACTTGTTACAGATTTTTTCATTAGTCCTAACCCTTGAATAGGATGAAAAATCTCACTTTCAAGTACATTCTAAAGGAAAGAAACAGTATACTGATTCTCTGTATACCTCAAAATGTGCTGCCTTCCTGAATCATACACTTCCCCACACATCTTCCCTCACAAAATGCATTGCTGACTCCACTCACCCACACAGTTAATTGAAAAAAACAATAAAACAACAACAAGGATGAAAACTGTCAGGATGAATCATCAAAAATTTCATCACTTATTCGTAACAAACCTGGCTCACTGCCACAGCCCTCCATCAGAGAGTTATGAAGACAACACGCATGTCTTCCGAGACAGACGCTTTCACTCCTTTTCACATCATGAGCTCCACAACACCAAAGGAGCTGTCACTGATAACACCACAAGCTCCCAGGCATGACACTTTGCTGCTGGTTGACAAGACATGGATGCAGTGGTTGACTCAAGCAATCCCAGCCTTGACTTTTGGTCAGTTTATGCGTCATTGTTCTGTGCAGTTTCTAGAGGTGCAGTTTCTAGAATGAAGAAAATGTGCTTTATTTCCTTTCCTCTTATACACAAGCACAAAATATTCTAACCATTAAGAAGGTAAACATTCAACAGCAAAAAAATAAATTCAATAAGTCTGTGCTTTAAAATTTATCTAAATGCTTAGCTAATTAAAACATATCCCATTTCTGAGAAATTAAATACTATAATTACCAGAGGGAAGACGCACTATGAAACTGTCATACAAAAGCAGATGTCTGGCAATTGTAATTAGGCAGAGAGGAGAAGATGCACACTACTTAGCTTTCTCCCAATGATTGGAAATTGGTACAGCAGCATTTCTTCAAAATGAAATAAACAACATGACTCCTTGCAAATTTTCATAAGCTTCCGTCATCAAGCAAACCTACAGAGTGAGTCATCGTCCTACAATATGCCTCAGTTCTGCCACTTCTGTTACAGTATGTGGCAAAGTTAAAGCTATTCTAGATAGTCCTTGTGCAAAGAAGCAAACAAAAAACACTCTTCAATCTCTTTATAGACCACACTGATGTACTCCCCTCATATCACCAAACATCAGCAATGCTTTCCACGAATGGAGAACTCATTTGCAAAATGGTTTTCCCACAGTTGATTGAAATCCCACTCAGAAGAGCAATCCACTTCCAAAGCAAAGATCCACAGTAAAACTGCTGTGCACCTCGGTCTACCTTTAATGCTGTAACACTACCTTGTTTTATCTTGCAACTGTAACCTGCATTCATTGCACTAAATCACTGAAACCAAAACATGCAAGTCCAAGTATTTAACAACAAAAGGCTCAGTGATTACACGCTGTACATATACATTTCCTTGTTTTACTGCAAACGGAGCAGGCTGACCTCTTCCTAAATCAGTTTGTTAATGAAGTCAGTTTTTACAGTACATGTATCTATGTACCAATACATCATGTAACACTACTCCATCTGGATTTGCTGGTACTATATGAACAAATGACAGGAGCTGTGCACTGTCGCAAATTTTGTAGGTTTAAATTGTTTTCAGATATGTGGTATTGCATTGTAAGAATTAAAGAGACACCAAGGCTTCAATTATATTTCATTTACTGTATCTAGGAAACTAAAAAAGTACAAATATAACAAAAGAAAACTTTCAGGTATTCTACTTATTAGCAATCTAAACAACTTCATTAACATCTGAAGGTATACACTGCTCTACACCTACGAATGAAAAAGACAGAATTATGCTTCAAGGCAGTTGTACTATGCTGGTTTATGTTATTAAAGCATTTAATTTGCCCTCTTTTCTCTAAAGTCTGACCTGCCAGCCTTTGCTTTCACACATGTTGACTAGTGTAATGTAACTCAAGAAAGTCTTTCACAAATACTTTACTTTAAAGTATTTTCTGGCTATTAAACCTGTGATGGATTCTTATTACGGTCAGACTGTGTTCTGTCTGAATTGACAAGTGGAAATTATTTTTCAAGGGCTATGGGAAGGACAACTGAACGCTCTCCAAGTGCCAGAGCGATTTATACAGAGTCTTAATTCAATGACACCTCTCTGAATGGACGTGGAGGTCTCTATTGACTGCTTTGGTGCGTCATTAAAGATGTGATGTCCTCATAAGATGGAACTGAATTTGTTAAAACAAAAGGATGGTTTGCAAGTACAGGAATCAGCACTGACTAACTAAGGAGATGGTGACATAAAACACATTCCAGCTATGGAAGAAGTCTAACAGTTATAGAGACAATGTATATTCATGTATTAATATAAACATTAATACATAGTGACAGTGACACAATTACAGACACAAACAGTTATAGACCCCTTTAGAATAGGACATTCTGAAGGGGTTTATGGGACACTGAAGAAAAATAACAGATAATTGTGGCATTGTTTTAGATTTTAAAATAAGTTTTCATGTATTTAATGAAAAATAGAAGGTAATTGCAAAGTAAATGAATCTGTGAAAGAGATTTTTATTGTCATGGACAAATTTGGAAATTTGCATGTTCCACCCACAATGAAAAGTTGATGAGGAACTACATTTTTTTTTTACCTTCCCACAAAGCACATAACTCATTTTTTACCCACGGTGATCATGGACATCCACAGTAAACCTCTATAAATAATGATGTTTGCACCTAATTTGTCCAATTTGAAGCAATTTAAGATGAATGGGACAGTATATAGTACTACAGTACAATGTTTGCAGACAAAAAAGTAACTTAATATTGTTTCACATTTTAAACAAGAGTTGGTTGTGGAGGAAACATTTGCTTTAGCTTTATGATCACATAATTAACCATGCCAGATATCAAAGAGCAGAACAATTAAAAAGTACTGCAAAAAACACGAGATCAGATGTATAATAAAATAAAAATAATATAGATTACAATTTCTTAATGTTCTAGAGTGTTTGTAAGTAAAAAAAGAATATAAAGGGAAGAAGACAGCCAAAATGACAATAACTCTACACATTTGAAAAAAAGTTGCTGATGGTCAAAGAACATAATCACTTTGTGTTGGAGTAATACTGTATTCTGTTCTCTTGGCAATAGCTGCCCATGCAGTGGCTATGATGACACATAAAAAGAATTTATCTGCTGCATTATAATTCAAATTAGCAGGATCTGTCTTGAGCAGAAAAGGCAGCTGGCAGCAAACAGCACAATCACAAGAGGTTCACAATGTGCTCAACAGCACATGAGGAATAAATAAAGATTAAAGCTGCAAATGATGTCTAACTGAAGTGTGCTAAACATTCATTTTAAAGAGCTGCATCTGCAAAGGTAAGTACAGAGTGAACCAGCACACAGATTAGGAGACAAGCTGTGCTGCTGCTACTCTGTGATTTTCTTGATAAGCACTGTTCATGAGTTCCTTCTGCCAAAGGACATTACAACTTGTCAAAAATCGGAATCCATTCGAAATTCCAAACTAACTCTGCAGTCTGTGTGGTATTTTTTAAAAGAAACATTCTAGGAGCAATACCTGAAACGTCTTTCATAAGCCTCCCAAGGATGTGTTGATACAAGTGTTTTGATGGATTTTGAAGTTCAGCTCGTCTTTACTTCATTAAGGATTACCGAATTACCTACAGAACAAGAGTACTGTACATATGCAGATATTTTATAGAACTCCGTTCTACAACATTCAGAAATTACAATAAATCAAGCACTACTTACCGTGTACAAAACACAACTAGTGAAATCCCCTGTTTTATTCAACCTCTGACTCTGAAGTTCCAAAAAATACTTCTAGTTTACTATAAACACCTGTAGTGTTTATTTTAAAAGTTTTTTTATCCTTTTGGTGAAGTTAATTATTACTTTACTAATATATTAATATATTACTATTATAAATAATTATTTACAGATGCAAATGACAATTTGAAAAAAACATTAATATAACATGGCATTAAGTGCAAAATGCTAAATATTAAAAATAAAACAACATAAAGGATCTCATGCCAATCAAAGACACTTGTAATAAAAGGCAAGATTTCTATTAATTTTTTTCTCTGTTAAAGAAGAAAGCATAAAGAAGCAGTCAACCAAGAAACTGATGATGAAATATCTGGAAAAGTAACCAATAAGGAATTTAAACATCCTGTGAAGCCCATTGGCAAGGATGCAAGGATTAGTGGGCTGCAGAAAAGTGGCAATTTCTCCATCCTTCCCCGTGCATTAAGCTACTGTAGCTGTCTGACACATGGATACTGTATAAGCACCTGGTCAGCAGTTTTTTTGTGAATTCCTATCTTAACATAAGATACCTGAAATCAAAGCAGTAGGTTTGTTTCAGCATCAAATCCATTTGACTATAGAGAGGTTTTAGGAGAAATGTAAAAACATCATATCTGAGCAAAGTGTCACATATAGTGGATCATACCATGTATGAAAAACAACTCCATGCTGGTAGCCAAGGGTCAGATTCAGAAAAAAACTGCACCAGTAGTCACAAGGGGGCGCAAAACCAGTGTCCATTTAATAAAGTGCTCCAATGAAGGACACGATTTACAAAAGAAAGAGTAATGATAAAGTGATAAAGCAAAGCTTTGAAGGAAACTCCTGACTAACAGTTTCAAAACGTGGTTTGAGAAAAACTCCAGCTGTGGAACAGCATGGACATGGTTAAGTCACACTAAGAATCAGAACTAAACTATAAAAGACTCCCACACCATGAGGCTCAGGTTAAGACACCCTAAGCTCCAACCACAGTGACAGGGACAATGAGACACTATACTGTAAAAAAGGCGCCATCCTTCAGATAATGCGTAAAACTGAGGTCCTGAATCTTTGCAGTCATTACAAATCCCAGGGTGTTTCTTGAAAAGAGTAGTGGTGTTACCAAATTTCCCCTTGACCTTTACTAATCATGGCCTCCTAATAATCACTATCTATGAATTGGCTTCATCATTTGGTTCTCCTCCCCACTGATAGCTGATATGCGATGAGCTTACTGGTGCACTTTGTCTGCCATCGCATTATCCAGGTGGGGCTGCACATTGGTGGGGGTGGAGTGGAGTTTCCCCTCCTGTAAAGTACTTTGAGTGGAGTTTCCAGAAAAGTGCTACATAAATTAAAGGATTATTAATATTCTTAATATCTTTTGTACCATGTGCTGCTACAATAATTGGTCTGCTATAATCCTATCCTTATAAAAATGCAGTGTTTCCAAAGTTTTCCCCCCCAAAGTTAATACTACACACAAATAATTCATATTAATACTCAGAGCACATGCTTCTGAAACATTTTTTCAAATTCATTTACTGTGTATCAGGACTGATGAAATCACAAGGGAATGTGCATACTTAATCTGTCTTCCCACACCAGACAATTATCAGCTTTCAGGGTGCTCTGCAGTGAGATTGTTAAAACATCGGTAAGGAAAACAGTATGATAACCTACAGGTCACTGCACTAGAAGGAATTTCACAATTTAAAAGGTTCTATTTCTCTTTCATTTGGGGGGGGGGGGGGGGGGGGATAAATCAATCTAGGAAAATTGCAATATGTCAATGTCAAAGGTTACTGGGTGTACTTTAAACTTCAATAGAGAGGTATAAACAGTCTGTATGACGAGAACATACAGTAATGGTGAATTTTCACCTTGTAGCTTTAATTGGCTAACTGTACTCTCAGGGTGCATTTAGTCCAATTTAAAAGTTGATGCAATTAATACCATTTTGTTGCTGCTGTCTGAATAGTCTGATTTTCCTTTTTCCCATTTAAAAGATATATGCCAGCAACTACGTAAATTGTATGGTTAAATAATATTGTCCTTTTTTTTAGGAATTAATGAAAGACTTCAAGTCAAAGTCAGAGGAGGTTTATCCGTCTCAGTTTCATCCAAATTGACAATATTGGTAACAATTTTCTAGAGGTGAGCATTTTACTGGAGCTCTTTTAAGATAAATATGTTGTTCAAGAGTAAAATAGCAGAGGCCCCAAACCAGGAATCAAACCCATAACCTAATACACAAAACGCAAAAATACACAAAAAGTAACAAAGGAAGCAAGCTATTACCAAGCTACTTTTTTGTAGAAAACATTTACATTTGTAAATTAAAATACTGTCCATTTCTGAGTTAAAAAAATGAATATTTAAATATTTATCATTTTTACCAAATTAACGTAGATATGAATAAGTAAATGTATTTGTGTAGTTAACCCCCTTACTGCTGGCACAATGTAAAATAGTTCTAAAAAAGCGCACATGTAAACTAAAAAAAAAGGTGAAAGAAACAAAGATGAACATTATATGTATATTTTACATGTAATCCATTCCTTTTTATAAATACAAATCTTTACAATTCTTACTAACAATTCCAAATTTCAAATAACTACCTTAAATAAGAAAATTGCATGTGTGGAAATCAAAGCAGCAAGGCACAGTCATTTTCAAATTAGTACCCTACCTGTGCATTTGTCATCAAATACACCTGTTCAGTCAAGATGGCTGTTCCATTACAAGAACGCACCATTATGGAGGAGCCTGGTGTTATCAGATACTTGCTGTGTGACATTGACAGGAGAATGACATACACCCTTGGCATGTTTCAACAAATCTCAAAGTAAACAGCAGGTGACAATCTCTACATGGTACAAAGTTAAACCCAACATCTTTCCGCACATTATAATGCACATAAAAAAATACTGTTTATTTGCTGAGTTTAACAGATTGAAAAACAGAAAAAAGTGAATGTGGCATGTGAAAACATTTGGGTACCCTTCCAGTTGATTCGTTACTACTTCTTTTAATTTGTTTCTTTCAAAGGCCCCAAAACCTGATCGACTCATTAGTTCTTAGATTTAGTCAGGTGGATACATTTCCAGGGTTCAACAAATTCTCTGACCCTTCTAACCTCTCAGGTTCTGATTATTCTGTTTACTTTCAACACCCATGGGCTCCTCTTTCCAGCTGTCTGAGGACTTGAAAACAAAGATAATTCACTCTTACAAGAATAGGAAGGGTTTAAAAAGGTCTCTAAATGCCTCTAGTTTGCAAACTCAACTGTCAGAAACATCATTTAGAAGTGGAAGTTAAAGGGAAAATTGAGTCAAGGCAAGATCTGGAAGGCTCAGAATAATCTCTGATAGAACTGTTAGAAAACTGATCAGATCTAAAAAGCAGAACCCACAGATCACTGTTAAGGACCTGCAGAGAAGTTTAGCTGACACTGGAGTAGCTGTCCACAGGTTCACAATACAGCTTTTCTTACACAAAAAGGATCTGCATGGGAGAGTTGTCAGAACGAAACCTTTTCTATGACCATGAAAAGTTAATGTCTAAAGTATGCAAAGCAAAACCTTGATGAGCTGTAAATGTTTTGAAACAAAGCGCTGTGGACTTATGAAATGAACCTCAACCCCAGAAGATACATTTGGAAAAAAAATGAGTAAAGCATTTAAAGAAAAGTACACTTTGACAATCGTTAAGCATTGGGGTGGATCTATTATGCTTTTGGGTCGTGTGGCAGCATGTGGCACAGGAAATATTGTGAGGGTGGAACAAAGAATTGAATCAAGATGTCCCAGAGTAGGTGAAGAAATTGAGACTGAAAAGAGGTTGGACATTACAACAAGACAACTATCCAAAACATACCTCAAAATCAACTATAAAGTACTTACAGGAATAAAATTAAGGTTTTGGGATAGCCTTCACAGACCCCAGAAATGAATATTATTGAACATCTGAGGGGAGATCTCAAACATGCAGTGCATGCAAGATGACCTAAGAATATTTCTGAGCTTGAAGAGATCTGCAAGGAAGAGTGGTAAAAAAATTCCAAAAGCAAGAAGAGACCCTTAGCTGACTACAGGAAATGTTTGGAACCTATTATTTCCACCATTAGAGATATTACTAAGAACCGATTTACAGGGTGCTCAAACATTTGCATGTGGCATGTTCACTATCTTATTATGTTGAATACTGTATATACAAAACTGTAAATAAATACTAATTGTGCATTAAAAGGTTGCAGAAAGATATCATGTTTATTATAATAACAACTGTATATCCTGGCACAATGGATGCAAATAGTGCCAACAAATTCAAAAAGGATATGTGTGACAAATTATGGTCTAGATATTCAGTGTCCACTTCCACTAAGAACAATTTGCCCAGAATTGAAATGTGAGGACAGGTGACACTATTTCTGCCACAGCAGTTGTATCTTACAGAACAGTACATCACGACCCAGGTAAGTTTGGATTTCCACAAAGATTGTTAGATGGGTTCAGAAAACTCCGGAAAGCACAGACACAAAGGCCAACATGTCAGGATTTTCTCTGGTAACACAAACCACCCAGTGTTGTTCTGCAGCATCGACGTAGGAGTGGTGGCTCTGTGGCTAAGGATCTGCGCCTGTGGCTGGAAGGCTGCCGGTTCAAATCCCGCAGCCAGCAGAGGAATCCTACTCCGTTGGGCCCCTGAGCAAGGCCCTTAACCCCAGCTGCTCCAGGGGCGCCGTACAATGGCTGACCCTGCGCTCTGACCCCAGGCTCTCTCCCTGTCTGTGTGTCTCATGGAGAGCAAACTGGGGTATGCGAAAAGACAAATTCCTAACGCAAGAAATTGTATAGGGTTAATAAAGTGATGATGATATGATATTATGATGATGATGATATATGATGATACCTGCACCCTTCACACAAGTCAAGGACCGCAGTGCAGTCCATTGAGGAACTAGGTCTTATACTGAACACCTACCTTGCAGTTCATATTTTCATCTGCATGGGTCTGTGAGGCAGAGCAAGAGTGGCTCCAGGACCAACCAGTGTTATTTAAGATACAAGGGTGTCCACTGCCTTGTGGCACAGTGGCGAAAATGTCGATGTGCAAGGATAATGAGTTGGAAAATGAAAGTCTATATACACACACACACACTCTAAAGATTTGTTTCCATCTCCCAAGGTCATGCCTAAAATCCAGCACCTCTTTCTCCTGCTTTGATCTTCCATCCACTCTGCCTTCTTTCTCAAGCCTCTGCTAATCCCATTAACCTCAAGTGAAAACCATCTTCTCTGCAATCAGTCACAGAGGTGCTGCGGCCTGCTGTCCCTTTCTCTTTTGCTACACTACTGTGTGTGCAACTGATATGGAATGTCTTGTCAGCCAGATGAAAAAATGGTTTAGATTTTGTTACAGTTTTTTGTAGCTGTGGCACAAGTGTTGTGTCAATGCAAAATGCACAAAATACACCTGTCCCTTTCTTACTTTGTGAATATTCCTTCTCAACAAATACTACCTTTATTAAGGGAATGAGACTCGGATTTTAGTTACACTGCTGTGTTATTTCCTTAGACTAGAATGACATCATGTAAATGACAGTCCTTTTACACTCTTGCATTAAAAAAAGGATTTTTTCCCTTGTGTTTCTTACAGACACAATTAGTTTACATTCAATTATGATTCAAGGACAGTACCTGATTTTAATGAGCAGGGAGGGGGGATGGAAAAAAGGTGTAATCTATGTGTCCTCCATTAATAAGTGCCCGAGGCATGGAGTGGGATATAAAAACAACTGTCTGCCACCTCAGTAACGTCCCCCGGCCAATTAAGCCAAAACCAAAGCCTTTCTTCTCAATCTCTGCCTTTGATTTAGTCAAGCTGATTTCAATAGCCTTCGAGATTTCACAACTAGAATCAATGAAAGGTTTCAGCTCTCCTGATTCAGTAAGATCCTGCCAAGGTAACCTTGGAAACCTTGAAAGAGTGGCACTAAGCTCCTCACTGCAAGGTGCTGGGGTTAAATACCTGGCCTGCACCCCTCTGCCAACACATTCCCAGTCAGCCTCCAAAATCTGCTGTGTGAGATACATCCCTGCTGTAAAATCACATTGGGAACAAAAACACTGATATCAATGAATAAAAAATGAGCTACAATAATGAGAAGAGATATTTCTGGCTGGGCTATGAACAAATCTAAACAAAAACCAAACATAAAGAGACAAATCTTGCCAGAAATGCATAAAGAGTTTAACTCTCGACTCCCTTTGATGTTAAAACACGAAAATCTATGGAAAAGGATGAGCACACTGGCAAACGCGTTTCTTCTTAATCAATAACTTTGTTTGATTTGTTTTACTAAGTATTGCTTAACATTAAACAATCTGCTCACAGGACAAAGTCAGAAACAGCTTTTGGTTTGAAAAATGATAAAGCGGACCAATTATCAATAAGTTGCTCAGGTGGGTAGCTTCGTCAGCATGCGCAGTCTGCAAAAGAACAAGTAACAGGTTTATTCCATGCTGAAAAGATCATTTCTTTTCTTTCTCTTTTCAGCATGGAATACACTGATCAATGAACCTATCTATACCTTATAGTAACAAAGGATACAAAATGATCCACAGTTCCACGACTAACCTATTATTCACTATAATTACCAAATGAGTACATTATTACTACAGTAATGTGCTTATTCATTGCTCCTGAAACACAGATTCCTAAAGTAAAATAAATTGAAGAAGACTAAACAATCTTAAAAGAATTCCTCATCCCACCCATATTCAAGTTTTCAACGTTATCACACAATCACTGTTGCAAACAAAAAAAATGCATTGCATTCTCAACATGGGCTTCCTGACTAGAAGAGAAATACTAGATTACAGAATAGTAGAAGCCCTCTTGAGTTAACAATGCAATATGGTGTTCTCCAGATTTTAAAGGGATTATTTTCTTTTCTTTTGGCTGGGCAATGTAATATAGTAGGAGGAGTGAATTACAGATTATCCTAAGCTTATAAGATCAGAGCACTCAGAAAAGGCACTTTCTTCTTGTTAAAGTACAAAGTACATCGATCAGACAGGACAGAATCTATTAGTGTGGACAAAATGTCACCATGATCTGAAGCTCGTAATGATGGAACCCGCTGAAAAGACAGATGTACTGATTTTGAATGTTTCTTTTTGAAGCATAGAGTTGGTTCGAGTTTGAAAACTGCTGTTGCACCCAGGACAACTTACTGGAAAGAAATGAATAAATAGAACAGTTGAGACATGGTAACAATCATACTGCAATGCAAACTGACTACCATGTAGGAACATTTCTGAAACAAACTAAATACCCTGGGGACAAGGTGGAATCAAAAAGAAAGCTTGAGAAGGAAACATCTGAACTAACGGAAGACACTTCAGTGAATCAATATGGTTATTTTTATGTATTAGTGACATTCACTTGTCTAAAATTACACAAGCCATTCCAGGCAATGCAGCAAGAGCTTTCCGTTACTTAATCATTGTGGATTATTAAAACCTTGAGAAAATAATAGTTTTCATGTACCACTTTAGACAGATAGAGAATAACGGTGTAGAAAATCGAAGCAAATTGAAAAATGGAAGATGTCTTCCAGCTCTGCACACAGGGATTCCCCTCATATCACCTAGTTTCTCTCTTATGTTTGGTCACATCCACTCCAAATCGCTGAATCACTGAACAGCTTATGTAACCTGCACTTCAGCAGTGCCCATAGCATATTCTTAATCATCTATAAAAGCCTGCAAGTCTCCATCTTTACAGGACCAGTGAGAGCAATTCTAATAAATAATAAACAGCTCGAATACTAAAACCACAGATACAGCGGCCCTCTTTTTTGACTTTCCCTTCTCCAACCCCCCTAAAGAAATAAAAAAACTCAGAAAAACACATTTTTCCTAAGTTCATGCAATTCTGTTGGCTTCAAATGTACTGGCCCTGCCAATACTCTAAAATGGCGACTGTGGCATGCATAAATATTTTTTCCCTCACAAAAAAGCAATACAGTAATGAGCTGATTTACAAAGAGGAAGAAACCCAGTGTGTCCCTGCAGCTCATAATTGCCTCAGGGAGCATTACTGAACTGAAATACTAGCAAGAATTGCTTCTGAAAGACTGGAAGTCACAAAATGCCGAACAATAGATGGTGAAGGAACCCTGAGGACATTATGCGCGTACAAATTCTATAATGATTGAGAACACGAGAGGAAAAGTATTAAAGTGAATCATTTAGCAGGTGAACAAAATTCCTAAGTTGCAGAGCTCTAAAAAGCTCAAGCTCTTGCCTAATTATAAGGAAAACAACGAATTATAAGGAATGTCAAAAAATTAATGGGGTCTCTTGGAGAATGATTTTAGGTTCCTTAAGTTATGACATTCAGTAGTTGTAAGACATCGGCTCTAAACACTGGCCATCAGCTTATTTTCAGACCCTGCTTCTCTATTAATTCTGTCTGACCAGTGTGAAAATGCCCTTTTCTGCTTTTAAAATAAGAGCGAACAGAGTGAATATGCAATTAGAATTTAAGTACCCAGATGCTCTACATTTTCTCTTTTTCCTGCATAGAATTCTTACTGCCAAACCCACAAAACAAAATCAACTAATTTAAAATGCATTGTTCCTCAGCAATTAAAGCCAAAGTTTTAAACGGCTGATTACTGCTGGTAGATATTCTGCCTGTCTCAAAGGAATGAGATATGGTACCATATAGAAATAAAGCTGGCTTTCACCAAAGACTGCTGATATAGAGAAGGGAGAGAAGGAGCTAGAGGTGAGTGGTCAGTGAAGAACCAAGGTTCAACTGCCACAGCAGACACTTCATTAGCCTAAACTTACCGCTTTGTGAAGAAAAGCGAAGTATTTTCATCAACTATAATTCCATGTTCATCAGAACACTGTGACACAGAATGCAGAGAACAATGTGCTTCACGTTATTAACTCTATAGATAAACTGTACGACTATAATTCAGTTATATGTGATCAAGCTGAGAAGACCAGACTCCTCCACAAAATCTCTCGCCACTGATTTATTTGGAAAAAAGAGTTCTTTACAAAACATTCCTTGAAAGGAAAGACAAACTAAAGACATAACTTCTCACCACAAGACATGTCATTTCCTGTACCTCTCACAAGACATAAAGAGGCCTGTTGTATATGTTGTAACAAATGGTGTTAAAATGTACGGCAGCACACAAAGAATCACATGCCTTCCTATTATCACATCCGCAGGTGCAGAACAGGTATTTACACAACAAATTATTTTCTGTCAAATTACTGTCATTTCACTGCATATGCTCCATTGAATTGATGTTGTTTATTTTTCTACTGGCCACAGAAGAACGTAATGATAGGTACAGTATATAAAACCTACCCCATATATCACTAGAAGAGAGAGCAAAAGCTTTTCAGATACACTTTGCCTGTGTTACTTTCCACCAAATCAACCCACTGCCAGAAACACTGTAAAGTATAACTTGTTCATACATAATGAAATATGACTAATGAAACATTACACCTGCTGGTTTTCATTCCATCTCACTTCAATTAGATAAATGAAGCCTCAATTGATCTAAGGTGCTGCTTCAATTTCAATTTTATTTGCATTTTGTTTCTAGCCACAAGGTCGGGATTTAATTTCACTTACAAAAAACAACAGTTAAAGCCCCAACATGTTTATGATCTGGGAACAAACAGTTCAAATTAATTTTATTAAAGTAAGTCAATGACGGGTTTCATTGTGTAACAGAGGGTTCAGCTGGAAACAAAAAAAACAACAGTTGTGTAGGTTACCAAGACCAGGACCTGGAATTACTGCTTTGAAGCTTGCACTTTGAAGTAGGAACTGATATCTGTCATATACTGTACAGTACACAACCTACTCCACACATTCAAAGCAAAAGTCAAAATATATACAGTACATGGTTTCCAACCATTTATCAAAGGACTTCCAGAATAGTCTAGTGCTGCTAATTATATTAAAACTTGGACTATGAAAAAAGACTGAAATATATACTGTATGAATACATATGAAATATATATATATTTATGACAAGGCACAACAATTTCTAATACATTATTATAACAAATGAGATTTGTAAAAAATGAAAACCTATTTAATGACTCATTTATAACTGTATGCACTGCATTACTGTAAACATTTTTTCCAAGATTCATTTAATGACTGAGGGAAAACAAAATTCAATGGCACAGAGCTACCATTTAAAGTATTTCTCATTAGACAACAGTAACCCATCCATACAGTATCAAAAAGGTATTTATTCCTGGTATGAGTCAAATAAACTGTAACCCTTTGTCTACAGATATTTCAGATGTTAAAGTAGGTCTGTGATGGAAGCAATGAGAGGTTAATTTCGCTTTTTAGTGGTAACTTAATCCATGGAGCACTATTATCAATAATATGTCCCTTTTTCCAGCAGCTCTGAAACCCTACCTGATGTCTCAAGCAGTTGACTAACGAGGCTTCAGGTATCACTCAGAAACATAATAAAGCCCCAGCAGGCTGCAGGCTCAGCATCTCCATTTCTTACATGTTAAAAAGGCCAATTATGAAGGAGCATAAAAAAGCCATTCTATTGCTAAGCAAAGCACACAGCTAATAGGCTGATTGAAAGATGTAGGTAGGCCACTGTATTCACTGCCTAGGATACTTATTATTCAAGATTATAATACTTCATCCACATACTGCCCTAATAACTAGGGCAGGAAAAATGGTACAGATATCATAATTGTACAGTGGATATCAAAAGTATTCACTTTTGGACTTTCACATTTTATTGTGTAACAATATAGACAATTAATGTATTTAAATAATTTGGGGATTATTTTTTGCTGTTAATTGACTCAAAATACTCTATAATGTCAAAGTAAAAACTAGATATCCTACTTAATTGTAAATATAAAACATAATATATTGGATTAGTTTGCTGCAATTTATTGTCCCAGATGGGAAATTTGCTTTGCAGACAGTTGAAAGACACAACACCATACACAATATATTTAACACAACATGAGCCCATTTGCAAATAAGAACCATACATGTATGATTAAAAGAAAACAATAATATATAATCAATTATCCAAATTAAGCAGGTTAATAGTTGTGGGAATAAGGGATAACTTGGTTGCATTGCATATGAATCTGCATAGTCGAAACTGATGGCCAGACAAAAGGAGCTCAAATTCACTCTAGAATGATCATGACAGTCAATTATTATACTGGCCTCCCACACTATTTGTTTCACGTAGAAGACTGACAGCTGTAGCTATCATCCACAAATAATTTTTCACATTCCTGCTCAGTCTATTTTACTGTGTGTATTTAGGTCATCAAAGCAGGCCTGCCTCCGTGAATGTTACAACAGATTCAATAGAAGTTCTACAGAATAGTCATCTCTGTACTACACACATTAAAAGAGCAGTTTTCATAGGTTGGGTCTTCTTACATAATGTTTTCCTTAAAGGTTAGTTTGTAATCAACAATATTTGTAACAGTTGACAATTCCAATTCCTTGCTTCTCAATGACTTTGTTTTGCAACAGGTGGTTGCTTTACTGTATATAATCAATGATCACATCTTTGGTTTGTGACATATGAAGTGGAAGGAAGGAGTTGTTACACCTTTCAACAAAATGATAGACTGCAGGCCCGTGATCAGTGTGTACAGTATGTCTTGGATAAGACTGACAATGACAGAGTCATCAGCAAACTTGAACTGTGATGAAGTGATGAATCTGTCTTCAAAAGGGCTTCCTCAGCTGACTGTATAAAGAATGTATAGCATGGGGGACAGCACAAAGCCCTGAGGAGACCCAGTGGAAGAACAAAGCTGCTCTGATGTACAGTAAGAATATTTACCCTTACTTTTTGTGACCTTCTGGTCAAAAAGTCTAAGATCCAACCTACAATACTTAAATTGAGATTAGAACTTTAGAGTAATCTCTCCACTAACAAGTGTGGTTGAATGGTGTTAAAGGCAGATAAGAAATCTACTGTGTAACTAAAAGCCTGGCATGTGTCTTGGGACCTTCTAAATGTGATTATACTGTAAGCGATTCAGTAATGTGAGGGTAGCATCTTTAGCTCCTAGTAGGCATTGCAAATAGGATCTAGGTGGTGGAGCACATGTCTTTTTAACATTTTTCTAAAATGACTTCATTAATTTAGAGGTCTATGCTACTTGTCTGAAATCATTGATTGCATTATAATTCACCCCCTTTGCTATGACAAACCTAAATAAGCTTTGGTGCAACCAATTGTCTTTAGATATAATGTAATTAGTTGAATGGAGTCCATTGTGAATATGACAACAGTTACCTGGGTGCTTCACAAATCTGGCCTTCATGTGATAGGGGCAAACAAAAGCCACTGTTGTGAAACAAAACCCACATCAAATCTTGACTACAGTTTTGCCAGAATGCATGTGGGACAAGTGGAAGAAGATTCTATAGTCAGATGAGACCAAAATTGACCTTTTGGCCTACGTGCTAAGCACTATGTTTAGTAAAGGTGTAACCCCATTCCAACAGTGAAGTGGTGAACGGTGGGGGTAGTATCATGCTATGAGTATGTTTCACCGCATCTGGGCCTGGAAGACTTGTGAAGAAAGAAGGAAAACTGGGTGCAGCAATGTACAGGGAAATCCTGAAGGAAAACCTGCTTCAGTCTGGAAGAGACATGGGACTTTGGAGAAGATTGATCTTCCAGTAGGATAATGACCCCAAACATACAGCCAAACCCATGCTGGAGTGGCTTAAAAAGAAGAAAGTCAATATTTTGAAGAATAGCAAAGTCAAAGCTTGGACCTCAATCCAATCAAGATCTGGACAATTGCAGTGTCCACATGTGAAAACCTGATAGAGACTTATCAAAGAAGACTCATGGCTGTAATTTCTGCCCAAGGTACCTCTACCAAATATTGACTCATGGGGAGTGAATACATATGCAATCAGTTATTTTCGGTTTTATATCTGTAACTTAATTAGGAGCATCTGTGGAATTTTGTCTTCACTTTGAAATTATGGAGTGTTCACTGTCATTCAATGGCAAAAACACCCAGTTAAATACATTATGATTCCATATTTTAATACATTAATATTTGAACATGTCCACAGGGGGTGAATACTTTTGACTAACCACTGTAAACTTGCTTTTTCCTAACATGTCAAACCTTACAGGTCAGAAGCCTTGCAATGAATGGCATGTGGTTCATAGTCTGAAAAGTGCTATGCAAAGCATCTTGACATGTGTGACCTGAGCAATACAGATATGGAAACCTCATCCTACTGACACAAGAAATGTGAGAAGAGCTCCACATAATAAAAGCAGAAGAAAATGCCTGGCCTCCTCTTGCCCTTCTGTGGATTGCACAATTAAACAGGGAAAGTTTGTTGATTTACTGTGAAGAGGAAATTCCACTTTACTTTTTTCATCCAAGTTTTGTTTAGTCCTTTAAACCTCCTAAACAGAATCTTCCTGTATGAGCAGAATCCAAACCTTTTTTTTATTGTAAATATACACTGTGGTCCTAAACTGGCATCTCAGTAGTAAGCACCATGGCTAAGCCTCTTGACTGTCTGCAAGGATCATATGTTTGAATTTTTTACAGTCTCTCATCTCAGCTAGGCTGCTGAGTGGGACCCAGTTGTGTTGCAATACAGGAAAGAAGAGATTGGAAATGCAGTGCAGACTCAGTTATGGACAACTGAGTACTCAACCCTTATCTTTTATAGGATGTGCAAACACCTACTGTAGACATTTGTAAAAAGATCACATGATGTGATCTGATTGATAGACGGTTTCGCATAATATATTGTTAAAATCCAACCGTTCATTTTCTAACTCCCAAGTCATCCTAACATCCAAGTCAGGGTCGCATGGGAGCCAAAAACTATCCCAGCAAGCAATAGGTGCAAGGCCGAATACACCCTAAATGGATGACCAGTCAGTAATTCACTGGACTGTGAGAGAAAACCCATAAGGACATGGGGAGACCCCAAACTCCATGCATATACAGTAGGAACCCAGGTCTGGATTTGAACCCAGGGTTGCAGCACTGAGAGCCAGCAATACCAACCACTGCACCACCATGCTGCCCATACTGCTAATATCTAATAATACAATTTTAATACATATTAATTTTAATAATTCATTATTGGTTATACTATTTTATATATAATATAATTCTTGTCAGCACAATGTATAATCTCCATACATTTTGTAATAATGCTCCATATGAACCAGCTATCATTACAAAGTTTAATTTCATTAGAATTTTTGCAAAGTGTATTTTGTATGTAGATTAATCCCATTTAGGAACTCTTACTCTTACACACTGAAATACTTGTCTGTGATTGATTTTTTAAAAGGTGCTCTCATGAGTCACCATAACAAATGCTGCACCCTGTGCTTAGATCAGATTGGAATATCAATCTGCTTTGCTGAAATTCTGTTTTTCAGTAGCTCTTGCTCTGGAACACTGTATTATACATTGTACTATGTGCCTGTACTATAATGGATGAAACTTCTGAAAATCAGCAGCAGCACTAAGTAATGAGTTTAACGGGTTGAAGTAATTATGGTTGATGTTCCCAAAATCCGATTTCGAATTGCTGTGTAACCGAGGAGCCCCTCAGGCACTTCCTAATGTCAAGCCCATATCTCATTGTCGTTGCCCATAATTCAAACAACCCCAGTGATACAGTTATACATGGGATTGTAGATAAAATGGCACCCAGTGTTTTACTATTAAGAAACTGCCACGAATATTCTTCAGGGTAAACCCAGAAGATGAAAACAGCTTGTGGTAAAAACTGGGTAATCTAAGGCTACTTCATGCCTAAGGTACAATACTAAAATACACCTAAAACAAATCACAGTCACTGACAGAATAAATTAGCTCACTATCGAATGTGGATCAGGCACCAGTGAGAAACATTTCAGATCATTCTCTGTATTTGGAGTATTCCATGCCTGAGGTTACTCTTCAGTGTGCTCTAAAGAGCAGACTTGAGGTTTGCCAAGATTATGGTTCTTCAATGCTCTAATAAAGTCTAGCCAGGGCATCATACAAGTATTATGAATGCCAATCAATGTAATTATAACCAAACATATACAAACATATGAAGGTACTGTATATTTCCAAACTATTCCAACTGAACAACAGCATCAGCAAATCAGTAGACATTGCCATAAAGCGACATAATAATAATATCTAAAATCGCGAAATGAGCACAATAACAGGCCTCTTTCACTTGACATTTTTAAAGCTATATCTTGGCTCTAGCAAGCAAAATGTTAACATACATCAGGTGGTTAAGCTCCCCGAGGGACCCAGCCAGGGATATATGTGGAGCTGTGTTGTCCGTGTATACAGCAAGTGACAAACCTAGTTTAATATTCAGAGCACCAAGCTGCTTTGAAGACAAAGAAAAAATAAAGGCCTACATTTGACACACTGTAAGGGCTTGGTGCTTTATATTTACAGATCTCCACGTAAAGTTCTGTGTTCCCAAAAGAACCAAGTCACACTTGCTACAGACATTAAGGTAAAAACAAATAAAGTAAATGCCAAATATAAGAAGTTACTCTACATGATCCACTCTGGCCAATATTACTTGGGGCTTACCCTGTTTAAACAGCCTACAGTATAGCAAAATTCTGTAGAGTACAGCCACTCTCAGGTTCCAACTTCATCCTCAGAATGTGTCAGAAAAGCACGTCAGCCTTGATGGTAATCATTTTAAAGGAAAAGTGGACAACACGTATTTTTAATATAAAACACTTGGTCATTCTGCTAATGCTTTTAATGCTTGGTCCTGTCCAATTCCCTGCTTGTTTTCTACTCAGACTATTAACAGCAGTATTCAGTGGATATTCTGGAAGCAGATTCTGAAATGTCTTCTTGAGGCTTTAGACAGATAGATACTTTATTGACCCAGTGAGGGAAATTGCAGAATTTATTGTGAAATTGTAACCCCACAATGCAGAAAATAAAATCAAGAAGTGTTCTGAGAGAAACATGTAAAGTGAGGAAGAGTAATTGTGTTAGCACATGCCAACTACCAATCTTAGTTCTCTGTAATTTACTTCCTGCATAACTAAGTGAGTCAAAGTCACTTTCACTGTCATTCAGAAAAAACTGAACCAGCAAATTCACATAAAACAAATAACAATGGAAAAAGAAAACATGACCGACTGCCGATAGTTGTTGATCTGGCAAATTAAGAATGCTATCCATGGAGACCATGGGAAAAAAAAAAGTCTTAAACTGCTAAAATATGATTTAGATAGTCACCCTATTAAACATTTAACAAAACAGTGTTTGTACTGTATACAGTATGACTTTCAAGGTCTTAGAAACTCCTGAAAATACAAAAAAATGAAACTTGTTTACTCCCCAAGAGAGAGGAAAGAGAAAGTGCTTTCTATTTCCCCTCTCTCCGGGAGTAAGCAAGTTTCATTTATATGTATCTTTATGACAAAGCTGAGAACAGGAAGCGCATCACAATTTCCCCACAGTAAATGGCCAATGCAATACGGTATTCAGAACTGGTTACCAAGACATTCATTGGCAAATGCTTCAATCCTTCAGTAACATTTCAAAAGTTCTTTGGGGACCATCAAGATGAAACAGAAATGTTGACCTTTCCATTTGTTTTCTTCTTCTGTCAGGCAAAACTGTCTACCTAACATGTTTAAAGGAGACTGAACAATGAGCTATGATATACACTTGGGAAGTTTCACTCTTCGGCTCGGTTTCTTTCCCCATCTCACCCTTCAGAGGGCTGTCACTGGATTCAACCTTCCAGGAATGTCCCATGTTACAGAAAGCCAGTAAATTAAATTGAAATACTTCAAAAGCAGCCACTTAGGACTGAAAATAATTTAGCATTCCATACCCATAACCCTATTGACATGTATCTAATTCTTTTGTCCCTCAGACGGTTTTCAGGTCTAATGCACAGTGGATTTATTTATGCTTAGCCCTTGGGAAACAATTTCTAAAGGCAGTGTTCCAGTTAATTGCTGTAGGTTGCTGTCATTAGTAGAACATCTTCATACTGTTAAAACCAATAGCAAACTTATTTCAATTCCCACAAAAATCCATAAATGTTTTCACACTGAGTCAAAGTCTGAAACTCTGAACTTTCAGTAACTGAAGAAATCATATAAGGAGGTCTCAATTTACAGAAAGTGCCCAATCCTGTGTGGTATCACACCCTACTGCATTTTTAAAGTCAATGGCAAGACAAGGGCATGGATAAAGTATATCCCCTTAGCATTATTCCAAGGAAATTAACTATTTTACTAGTATATTTCCTCTGGATTCACTTTAGCCATATATTATATATACATATACATAATATTATTATACATAATATTATACATAATATTTTCTTTAAGCCTCCATGACCCCATGCACAAAGGCAAATGTCAAACTAATAAGTAGCATAAAGCTACAGGACTGTTCTAGTTTATTAAAGCACCAAAAAATACAAAGTTCAACTACTCCATAAGTCATAGTATGAAATATTCTAGAGAAACTTAGCCCTCTGTGAATTTTTAAAAACTCCTTATTTCACATTACCATCACAAAGTAGTAAGGGCCTGTGAGGAAAATGTAGATTACACAGAAACCTTCTGTTAGTGCCCAAGATTGTCAATTCAGTTGATGAAAAGAAGCAAAGAGATTTTGTCTTTAAACTGTAGCATTTTATTTCCATGTGCGTGAACTAGCTCAGTTTAAAAAAAGCTCATTAATCTAAAGCTTGGACATGGGGAATGATAGCACTTGACCGTGTTTATACAGGCAATCGCTAAAAAGAGGACCCCATAAAAAGAGGCATAGTAGTGGGTGTATGGAAATCACTGGTCAAAAACTCGATACAGTGTTCTCATTTTGGATAGTTATTGCAGCCACTTAGGAGCTGAGTGGATGCTTTCAGTTATAAACAATGTTTGTAATTATAGATATTTCTCCTCGGGCCCCTTCCATCTGTACTATTGTTACATGTGAGGGAAGTATTAAAAATGTTACCCCCTCCAGCAAATTTAGAATAATGATTGCCACTAATTTATTACAGAATCATGAGAGGGCTCCTCCTTAGCAGATCTGATAAAAAGAACACATCCAATAACTGGAGCACTTTAAAGGGCAATTTTATGTTTTAAGTAAGGGACTGTTGCCTTATACATGTAGTTTTGGAAATATAAAGTATACAGTATGGTCTATTTGTGGTATCCAATAGGCTAAGGATTTCTCTCTTCTAAAGATGTACATTTTGGAATAAGTAAAAGGTACCCATTTGTTAAGTACCCATTTAGGGAGTGATTAAGGTCCTTTTATTGTAAAAGAAGTGGTTCCTCTTTTTCCTACATATTATTTGCTGCTCCCTCAGTGGCAGTTCTGGATTCTGTTTTCCTGGACCTGCAGAAGGCAAGGCCCTAGTGCCTTACAGGGGTATCCCAGACCCCTGTACAAACTATACCACAGAAATTCACATCATATCAAGCCTAATTTAATTAACAGGATGCAAAGCCTGGTGCTGAAAAATTAATTACCACAGTGATTCATGTCCATTGCAGTGCCTTACAGAAGTGTTCGCAGGTAAGCCCGTGTCAGAAATGGGCAATTCATGTTCTCTGCTACCTCAGTGTCTTCCTGTTTGCATTCTGTCATAGGTTTTTAAATAAACTAAAGGTCATATTAACTTACCAGATTGAATCAGGTTTCATGGTCTTACACTCTAATAACTGAACTTGGATGTTTCTCTCTCAATGAAGATGCACTGTTGTAATGTTGTGTATATTTTCTGGATAATTCATACTATCATTGTCTGGTACTCTATTTATTTCATTGAAAACTGTTAGGAAAGTTGGTGGTGTTTCTTTAAACTCAATACAGTTTTTTGTATGTTTTTTGCATGACTAATTTGCATGTGCAAGCCTTTTAATCATATCCAGAAAATACCAGGATACTGCATGGTCAACCATTTTCTTTTACAGTCTTGGACTCATGTAGCTACATACTGTAGATTCATGCAAAAAAAAAATCGTGGGTTACAATTTGTGTGTACATTTTCCTAAATTAAACTGACATTTTCAGAACTGAAAATGAAAGAAAAGGGCAGAACTCAAAAAGTCTTAGTCTAACTTGAGGTTCAATTTGAATCAGGAGCTTAAATCATGAAGCAGCACACTGGAGTCACAAAGACCTGGATTAGCAGTTCTGGGGGATAAAATGAAAACTCAGATATCCACATCAGGTTGCCTTAATAGCATTAGGAGATGATTCTGTTCGCCCTTCCTAGAGACTCGAGCATCTGTTGGACACCTCTGCATAATGAAGTGTGAGGAATGCCAACTTAATGATGTACTTGATTTATACTAATATGCTCATTTGTCAACCACATGAGCAGGAAGGTGCTAGAACCATGATACATTATGCTATTTCAAGAAAAAGGACTAATTTCCAATTTTTTGTCATTATCTCAGTGCTCTTAATTTATTAATGAAGTTGTATGTGCAGTCTACCATGCTGTTTTATTGTGTTAATTGATCAATTGTAATAACGTATTCTGAGAATGAGCAATATTCCATTAGGATATTTCAGAGATTAATCAAATCTGGAGTTGATAAATTCAGTTGCTTTTTAGAACCTTACATCCCCCCCACGATGGCTGTAGGTGCAGACAATTAGCATAATTATTCACCAAGCTAAACCTGAAAGGAGGACAAAAATGCACTATAGACAAAGTGCCATTCTCCTGGAATCAAAATTCATGAAGAGCTCTCTATTTTGGGATATTCAATACATCAACATTTATCCAGGAAAAACAGCCAGAACTGTTTATTGTCAGAAAATCTATTTTTAATCCCCTGATTGAAATACTGATCTAAGATCACAATCCGATCGCAATTGCAGTTGAATAATGTCCTCAATAAATGGGGTAAAAGCAATGTTAATTTGTGTACCTAAGCCATATGAAGCTGTTGTGAGTCTCTATATGAGAGCACAATAATTTTCTCACCCTACTCAGCATCAAAAGAAACATTATTAATAAACATGACACATTGACTAAATGGTCAGGAAAATGGCTGATTGATTTTTGTAATACTGTAGGTGCATTATTTTATTGAACAGGTATGACATTAACCTAGGTCAAATAATTGAGCCGATTAACATTTGTAAACTGGATACATGGGACATGCTTTGCATAAGGTTGCAGATGCTACCGTAGACTGTGAGGGTCTGCTCCATTCCTATCATACATTTTGGTCAACAGCTTGCCTGTTCACTGATCTCTCAATCCAAGATTCTGAATCATCCCAGCTCATCCCATTACCACTCAAGCTCTGGCAAGCAGGTCAACAGAAGCATAATTCTCACATTCTTATCTCACTAGAAAGCCATTGAGACATAAACACAAGAATATGCATTTTCCTGCTGGAAAGTTGTTACATCAGGATGAGCCCACAGGGAAGGACAGAACAGGCAATCCCAGGACATAATTCAGAGAATATTGTTACATTAATGTACAGTAGTCAGGCTGCCATCAATCACTACAAGTAGAGTTCTGTAGCAACTAGACAATTCTTCCCAGATCAGCACATCATTATGAAGGGGAGATCCAAGTGTGATGTTCCAGGTGAAGTGTAGTGACTCGTGGTCTCTCAGCTTGTAAACCTATTATCGTTTGTCTGTAACATCTTGCCAGGTTTGAAATTGCTGGCTGTGAACACCCCAGGTGGCAAGCAACAGTGCACAGACTTCATTCAGTCTCCAACATACTGACAGCATAAAGGCTTTTTTCTCCTTGTATATCGATTTCTTGATTTTCACCAAACTTAACATTTAACAGGGTAAATTCTGTGTCACACATCTGTCACTCATGAGGTGATTGAGTGCTTACACAACAGGTCAAAGTCATTTGAGAATATCAGGGTTATCCATGAATAACCAATGAATCAAAATCCATACACTTTGTCTAAAAGTATGCATGCACAGAATAATATTTTTTTTGTAGATATGCGGTATAATATAATCTTACCTAAATACAGAATTTGAAGATCCTACAACTAATGCTTCTTTTGACCAGTATGTATAGATCTCAGATCTGATCTCAGATTCAATTTTCTCCATTAAAGCATCAAGAATAGAACTGTAGAAGGGAAGCAGTAAATGATTTTGAAGAGAGATTTTATACTGAAGCTCTAGACAGAGCAAGAAATTTTAAATGAGATTAAAAAAAGCTACCACCATACAGTATTACACAAAAACTAAAAGTGGATTATGTCAGTGTTATAAGTAAATGACTAAACAGCTACAGCTACTTTTTAATTCAAATAATTCAAGCTTCTCTTGAAAAGACTGAATATTAAAAAATTAAAATAAGATGCTCTTAAACCGCAGTTCCCAGAATGAGCAATGGGATCCACAATTGCAATAACAGCTGATGACTAGTAACACGTCATGAAAATTCATACCAAAACTACTGTACAACGCTCCCTCATTGAGGCAGACTAAGTTAAGTTCTGCTCTCCTCTTCTGGCAAGAGCTATTAGTTCAAGCTGTAAGTGTACATTAGCTTGAATTAGCTACTGCCTAATGGATGCAGCAAACTCCAAGTTAATGGATCCTTTCCAACAGGGAACCAGACAAGAGTGTTTTCTTGTTTTCATGTCATTGAAGATTAGATCTACATTCCTAGACTCACCATATTAGTCCTTAAAATGCTGCTCCACTCTACCATGAGACAGCACTTTTAATATGGAGCAGCACCAGCTTCCAGAACATGATCGACTACACTAAACCTGCAGGATCTAGTGAAGGACTGAGTGAATGATCTTGCAGGAGCCTCACAAACGGGTAAGCCCTGCAGCAGGGGACTCCCATGGAACTGTCTGGAACCCCACTTGATATCAACTGTTGTGCTAAAACTAAACACCCCCTTGATCAAATCTGCCATGTGGAAATGTGCGTTTTGGAAAGATTCAGAGCTTAGTAAATGGCACTCCAGGCCAGCTTGTCTGCACTAGTCAGGTCATGCACCTCATGTCTCTAAAAACCATTTGAGAAAAGACAGTCAAGCAGATGACATGGTTATTTAGCTCCAATCACCAGTTTGAAACAGCTACTTTGGCTTGCCATGCATTGGGGAAATGAGGGAAAATTAATTACATGGTCTACAGCTTTAATGGAGGCTGGGATTCCTCATGGGGTAGGTTGAGGTAGGAGCAAGGTGGAGAGTAACCTGGCTTACCTGGATAAAGTTTTAGTCAAGCGATAGCATATGTTCCACAGGGAGATGCTACAGTATGTATGGACTGTATCTATGTTAATGGGTCTGCCAGGAAAAGATGGGGGACTTCAGGCATATTCAATTAAGGCTTTCCTTCAATGGAAATTTAACTTTTACTGAAAGGACATACTGTATTGAACACCGAATTCCTGCTCTCCTCTAGAGGTGCTTGAAGACCAATCATTACTGATTTCTAAATGTCTTCACAGAACACCCACAGTTTGCTTCACATTTCAAACATCTGGGGAAATTAAATGATTATGTACTGTGGTACTCTATACACTTGGCACTCTTATCATCTCTTCACCCTGCCAATATTGCTTGCTACACTGACTCTCAGCACTAGCATTGATGTGTACTAGCTGTGATAAAAACCCTTTCACACCCAGTTATATTTAAACCTTCAGTATTCAGTAACATTTCAATCTGATGTTTTCAATAAAGTAACCTCAGAGAGACTCTATTTCAAACCATATGTGTTCTTAAAACTTCTGGTTAATAGCTTCTAAGAATTATTTGCTTATGTCTGTACACAATGTTCTGGTAAATATTGATAATGTCGAGCTGCAGTCATTATTAACTGCATTTTGCTGAAAACAGCACTTACTTTTTTCAGCCAATGCAAAATCGATAGGACTCAGTATTACCACCCATTCTCAATCATACTGTAGCTTAGTCCATTATAAGGAGTTGAGTCCACTATAGGGTTGAAGTGAGCCAGATCCTGATATGACATGCAATGGAAACAAGGCAGGACGCACCATAGATGAGACCATGGATCATCAACTGCGTAATGGATCATCATACGCAGTACACAGCTGTTGTCTAGACATCTAGAACAACCCGGCAAAGTCATTTTGGGGTTTTACACGAAAATAAGATTTTCTGCTTGATGTGGTAGTTCTAAGATGGAATGTTCGAATCAGGAGAGCTATTGGCCATCTTTTATAAATGAGTACATACTGGAATATAACTACAGGTTAATGCATAGCTATCATAATGCAGGTGTATACGTGGCACTGTACAGTATGTAGCAGCCAAAATGGTCATGGGTGAGGGGCAGTGCCCATCATACACTATTACATATGGTTTTGCTGTATCCTGAAACATCACAATTCCAATCAGAACAATACCTCTTGGCCATGCAGCTCTGAAAAAGAATATCAGACCATTATTGAAATAACATTGACGGATATCAGGTGCCTTCCTAGAAGCATTCATTGTGCATTTTAAATCTGATAATGTCCAAATCTGTGGTGGAGTGCTTTCCTTGGCATTTGGCTTTATCTCGGCTTCTGGATTTATTTATTTTTTGCCAGAGCTGTTAATTAGATTTGCATTTCTCTCCCAAATATTACTTACTGGAAAGTCTTTCTAAAAATAATTTGCATATGACAAGATTTAATTACCAGTGATTTGAGTCAAGCTTTGTCTTGCGGATTCTTGGGTCACATCCACAGTAATTCCACTGTGAATAGAGAATGGCAGCAAATCAGTCAGTTATTGCTGCTTAGTGTGAATTTAAATAGGGATTGAATGCACAGATACTGTATATTACAACATTGCACATAGAAGTACTATACTAGTCAATAATTGTTAGTATATAGTTCTATGTGCAATGTTAATCTATCTGTGTTTCAATCCCTGTTCAAATCTATAATGTAATATTAATCTATACTATCCAATAATGGCTAGATCCTAACTTTTTCCCGGAAGAACACTGCATCTTCTGTGTTTTTTTTTCCTCCAGTTGAGTTCTTAATCACAAGTTAACTGATTTCAGTTTTCTGTCTGGGGCATATTTGTAAATGTCCTTACTGCTCTTAAATGGTCCAGTGGGATTGATAATTGGTATCAACCCTGTACTGATTTCTGACTTTGCCTGGCATGTAGCCAATCAGACATCTGCAGAAGGAAAAAAGTTCACTGTGGGAGTGTCTGACACAGAGTCATTCCCAGTCACAGCTGTGTCTGTTCATCATCAGTTCATCAGCTAGTAAGAGCTACCTGAATTTAGTCAGGAATAACAGCCGGCAAATTGAGGAGAGGCTGTGTAAAGCTCTGTGTGCTGAAGTTGTGGGAAATGGAAGACTGTGACTCTGCACAGACTGCAATAAGTTAAATAAAAGTATAAATAACCAAGCAGATCACTGAAGTCATCCATTAGCCCTAGAGATGTAGCTCAGCTGAAAAAGACAACCAGCTCACAGAGTGGTCCTCCAGGACCAGGGCTGTAAGCCGCTGGGTTAGCTATAAAGCAAAAAAAAACAGATACAAAGAAATAAACATGAGAAAAAATCCTGCAAATGTGTTTTCTCCTTATAGCAAAGCTTGTTAACTTCATCTTTATCCTGATTCAGCAACAGAGCACTTAGTTGTTTCCAGTGCTAACACTGCATTTTAAAGCGATAAACTTCAAACATACAGTACATCAAAATCCTGCTTTGCAATTCTGTCAGTTTTGTTTAGATGGCTGTTTGGTACATTGCAGCCTTTGTGGGTGTCTCATATGTCAAAAAAGCATAAGAAACATATCAGAATAAACTAATCTTGAAAACTAATGGTCAAAAAGCAAACTAAACTGCAATTGCTTTAAAATATTTGGCATAATTGGACCTGATGGAGGATTAAAACAAAGAGTAACGAACAACTGTTTTAACCATCATTCACTAGCACAGGAGTTTGTTTTTTTATTTGAAATCTATTTCAGATTAACTCAAATGCCTTTATTCACTGCCAATCCATGGGGTGCTGTACAAAGCTTATTAAAATACTGATGTAATCTTAAAGATGATTTTCCCCATCAATTATGTTCTAATCAAATACTATGCATATGGTTTGTGAGAGTAATATATAAACAAAACAAGTGTAAAGACAGAATACAAATGTGATGTAATGTGACAGAAAAAGACCAGGGGCTCCCTAAACATCCCAGCAATCTCACCAAATTTAAGCTCCTTTCAAAGCAAGTAATCCTACTTACAGTATATGAATAGAAAAATGCTCCTCTTTCAGTACAAATAAGCTACTCCTTCAACACTCTTTGACATAATGCCAATCTTCAATCTGAACAACACTATTTTTCCCCATTGCAAAGGTTTGTGTTTTTGCTGGGGAATGTTTTGTGTGGTTGTGTGGAGCAAGACCCCAGCTTCTGGCCAGAGTCATGTCATCAGATGTTGCCCCAAAGCCCAAATTTAGGTTCACCAGAAGAAAGAGTATTTGTTTAGGGAAGGGGTTGATGCAGTCAGGACACATACTGAAATTTCAGCAGTACTAACTACAAAGGTCATTTTATAGAATTCCCTTTGCTTCTTCACCACAGGAACCACAGATATGACTGAAGAACATATATTTTGTAAGATAATCTACTGAATATTATTAGATCAAAGAAAGAACTCAGGTTGACTGCCCAATATGTTTGAGTGACTCAAGCCATTCTTGGCTATTAGTGCTGAATCAGATCTAAAAACATAAATCCTAAAAGGTACATGCCTTTATAAAATCCCAGTTCAGTTGGTTGGACAAACTTTTATTTAATGTCACACTGAGTGTCACAATATGCACTAAGTATTTCTGCTAAGGTCTCATAACAGCATCTGACTTTTCTCTTTACATGTGGTTATATCCTCCACAAGAGAAACCCACAGTACTGACATACCCAGTGAAGAAACTACATACTGTACACATTGCCTGATCTATTAGATAAAAGGAATTATTAAAATTGATCATTTTAATGTACTGAACAAATGTATTATTAAATAAGATCCACCAGGCTGAAGTATCACAGATTGTTGAACATTAGATACAGGGCTCTCCTAAGCTTGAGAAAAAGCAGTTGCAAATGAAACATAGCATTAACCATCCTCCTGTAAGGGAGTTCCATAGATGGGTAACACTTATACTGTTGCTATGGGTTATAGGCAAAGCTGATTTAAGAGAAACATAATTCACTTTAAAGAACAAATTTGGACATCACTCTCAATACTTTTTGAAGCTTTGGATAGGCCTAGTCTACATGGGACCACGCATTTTATTTTTGGTTCTTTAAAATCAAATATTAAACATCATAGCAGTCATTTCAGGTGCCCTGAAATAAAATGTTCAGTGAGATGTGGACGTGCATAATATAGGGACTACATTCTGAAGGAGATGGAACCTTTTAAGTTTATTAGGCATTACTGTTAAATAAAGACACGGAGCAGCTGAGGGAGTATGAGATAAAATGAAAAAAAAACATTAACAGTAATTTTATGATTTTAAGAACTGTTAGCACAGTCTTACGCACATGACTGAGTAATGTAATTTCCTGTCTTTTATAGCATATGCTCCTTCTGAAAAATGTAATACTATACAACCCATGCATCTATGAAAGGCCAATAAGATACAAAATCCCTTGCAGTTCTGGTCTTGAGTGGAAAGCTCAAACATATTGCATGCTGGCTCAAATGCTGAAATAATAAGATAGATACTTTATTGATCCCGTGAGGGAAATTGCAAATAAGATGCCTCAAGGGAACAATATGACTTTTTTATGTCCCTTAATAGTCAAAATAGAGTTGCCAGCAGAAGTTATCCTAGTGGCAATAGTTCCCAACTCCCAAACAAACAGCTAGCTTTTTGTGTTGGCCATGTTATCAATCGCATGCAAACTGATTCAAAACTTTTATCTGGAACATTGCTTTAAATTAACTTTCGGGGCTTAAAATGGTGTATGGGGTTTGTAATTGGTTTCAACCCTGGGCCTATGCTCATTTTTTAATATTTCCTCTGTCTTTGATTTATAGGTGTGTTCCCTGAAATGTAACCTACTGGACTAGTGCAGAATGAACAAAAAAAAAAGTTTGTGTGGAGGTGTCTGATAAGTCACTTCTTCATGTGTGTTCATCAAAGACTAAACAACTGTTGGCAGCTGTTGAGACAGACGCTGAGGGTAAGCAAGTTGAGGAAGGACTCGTTCTATATGCTGAAGGGATTGGATACAATACGCTTGAAGTTGGGTATTTTGGAAACTCAGGTATGGAAACAAGCAAATAAAAAGTCTAAACAAGCAAGCAGAAGACGTAAAGACAACAGCTAGCACTACTGACTGAGAACTTGGAATAAAAACCAGCAGATACAGCAGCCCCCCAGGGCCAGGATTAAGAACCACTGCTAATGGGATCAGTCTTTTCTAGTTTTTATTCAATGCCAATGACGCAAAAATTCTGTTTAGTAAAGGTTCATTCTAAGAATTTATAACCATATGCGACTACTGATCCTAAATCTCTCAGCACAAGCAATTAATTTCACGTGCATGCAGTGAAAATTGACAGATTTGTGTATGAGTTTAAAAGTTATGTTTTCTTGTTAGATAACATAGCTGAGAAAAAATGTGAGACACTCAAAAGGACAATAAATATATTTTTATACAGAGCCTTTCTCTGCTTCCAGACCAAAGACATCTGCGACTTCATGGTCCATGAAGCCGGTGGTATTAAACGCCTCCACAGAGAGAGAAGAGAAAGCCATAGAAAAGGAGGTATCATTTCAGCTACTTGAGCTGCTAGAAAAGACAGCAATGGTACTCTTGAGGATCATCTATCAATTCCTGTCCTCTTCAGCAGGGAATGGGACACAGATTCAGCCACCCTGACCTGCTGACAGGATCTCTGTCATTTCTACTTGTGATCAGTGAAGTCAGGTGGTGGTCTTACCTGGACCTCTTTTAAAGTCCCTTTTGTTCATCTCTACTTATCATATACTTCAGAACACAATAAAGGTTACAAACGAGAGGAAGACATTAAGGCCAACTAGATCGTTCTTTTGCCAGTGGCCAACTCATTAAGGGGTTTCACTTAGCAGTTTCTTGAAATAATGCAGGCCTATGGAAGCAACATGGATTGGATAGCTAGTTTCAGACTCCCATAATCCTTTGTGCAAGGAAGTGCCTCTTATTCTCCATTTTAAATGCCCTCGACATGAATTTACATTTGTATCCTCTGGTACATGTTTCACTATTGATTCTGAAAACAACCACAGAGTTTACAGAGCTGTCAGTATCTATGGCTCTGTGGCTAAGGATCTGCGCCTGTGGCTGGAAGGTCGCCGGTTCGTATCCCAAGGCCGGCAGAAGAATCCTACTCCGTTAGGTCCCTGAGCCCTTAACTCCAAGTGCTCCAGGGGCTCCGTATAAATGGCCGACCCTGTGCTCTGACCCCAAGCTTCTCTCCCTGTCTGTGTGTCTCATGGAGAGCAAGTTGGGGTTTGTGAAAAGATAAATTCCTAATACAAGAAATTGTATATGGCCAATAAAGTGATCTTATGAGGTCTTGAGTATCCATGCATCCTTTCCATATTCCATTTTACCTTGCGTGACAGCAAATGTTTGAGTATCCACAAGGGTGATGTATTGTGATGCGTCCTTGGTTGAGCGTTCTTTCCACAAGAGGAACCACATAGCTGGTCTTGTTTTTTCTCAGTCAGCCTCCTTTGCAAGCAGCCGTGTCTGAGACTTCACTTACATTCTTAAAGTGTTCTGCACATATTAATGTGTATTAAAACTGGGCTTTGATGGCTACTGATATTTGATTATGCAAGGAGGTGTCAGTGATTTCCTAAATAAAGGTGATAGTTATTAGTTAAATAATATTTCAATTAAAAAATAAAATGGGTCTTTAAGTGTGTGAGAAAGAGCGAAGTGTCCAGTGTTGTAAGGTGACCTAGACCCATGATGAGTTCAGATGAAAAAATTGAAGTACTAAGTTTTGTGAAGGACTAAGTAATGGTGCTGTTGACCAGTTGTGTGTTGTAAATGAATCTGCAATTTGTACAATAAAGAAAAGTGAGGAAGCTATCAGAGTGAAAGAACTGTATTTGAATTGGGTTTTCTCAGTTTTTCTGTTTGAAACTACAAAGATTTTGTTGTTTTAGCTTATTAGTGTAGAATATTTCATTGACTTCATGGAGAATCTACCTACAGGTACATCTACTTTTATGGCTCCAGAGCTGAATATCTTTTTGTAACACAGCTACTGCAATAGCACACAAATTTCTAACATTGCACTTTGCAATTTGAATAGCCCTTGATTTAAAATTCAATTAAAATGCTTTTAATTATATATTCTTTTGTATTTGCCTTTTCATTGTTTTCCCACAGTCTAGAAAATTAAATTGCTGTATAATAGATACCTACAGTAAGCCGTCTTCATAAGCAGATTTATCAAACTGTATGTCACGCTCTGCTCTTGTCTACATGAAATGTCATCTACCCGATACTTAGGCAGAATCCAAAACTGGGAAATTCTTCCTGAATTTCCTTTGCAACATCTTCAGTGTTTGCTAGTCCTTCAATTTTGGCATCGTCTGTGAGCATGTTTACACGTAAATATACTGTACCCAAATCTAGATCATTGATATTTATCAGAAGAGGTCCCAGTACAGATCCCTATGCTATTGTATTAATTAGACCACTCTCCATATTCTATTCACTAACCACTTTTTAATCAAAAATACATTTATTTCCTTAAATGCCTACCACCTCCAATTTGAGAATCAATCTTTTTTAAGGAAATTAACAAAAGCCTTGTGAAAATCTAAATATCTTATTCAACGCTCTGTATGTTGCCATCACTGGTGTTGTTTGTTCAAAAAACTATCATTCTGAAATAAATAAATTGCATGTACAGTACACCAAAACAGCTACAATCATTTAATAGGGATATCTTTACAGAGTTAAAACTTGTATCTTTTATCTATTGTTTCATCTGAAGCAAGTCCATTTGAAGTCAGAACTACTTGGTTTCTATGAGTCTCAAAGAGACTGAAAGTGTTTCTAAAACAAAATTACAGATAACAGAATGAACAATTCAATCCGCTAATAACATGTCTCTGCTCTATGTGGCCTTTGCTGGCACTTTGGCAAGTTCTGTGCTGATGTAACAGACTCTAGACATCACATCAAACTTGACAGCATCCCTAGATGAGTAGATTCATTAAGTATTTTACACAAACTGATTTAAAATGCACCTATCATTTATACTTCCTGATTTTGTATTACATTCTGATTGATATAGATAAATGAAAAGGAAAATACTGTAGTTAAAATACACTTTAAATATTTAACAGATTCCTAGGAGGAGTTTAATATGTTTGCCTTCCGTAAAACATTAATTGGATCTTATTTATTACTATAATATTATTTTTTGCAGAAGTATTACAGAGTACATCTTTACTGCTTATTAAAATGTGAACAAATGATGGAAATGACCAAGATAAAGAGCACTATCCCAGAGGAGAAAAGACTGACTGGCACACTAAGTCATTTCAGCACTGTTGTGTTTTAATTCTGGTCCTGAAGAAATATGGTAGGTGATTAGTATGAGTAATGAAAACTGAAAGCAACCTGAATCCCATGACACCTGTAAGGCTGTTACATTCAGTGCTGCAGAGCTGAGCTAAAAAGCTCTCTGTACTTGTAGCTTTAACAGCATTTTCAATTACACTGCTGTGAATTTCTGACCATTTAGAAAGCTGTGAGAGCTATTTCTGCCTCAAGGTTCACATGTGGTAACTTTTTAAGACTGTAAATTCCAGAGCAATAGAAATAGGCCATCAAGAACTATAACATTGTTTATTCACTTGCTCTTTTAGGAACCTTCCATTGAGCACTTTTTAGGAATCCTGAGCAGGAAGGTCAAATTCCAGTGTGTCATATGGAGCATGCTAAATATCGCCTACATGCTACATGCGCCTCATACAGACAAGCTACAGTACAAAGCAGCACTTGAAATGCTACTGTTTTTTTGCATGTAATTATGCACTGCATACTGTAAAACGGATATTGAACAAATTGAAATAATACCCCTTAGTTCTGTTCAAATCCTTACTGATATCCAAAAACATCAGATAAAATATTTGTCATTCAGAGCACTTAAAATAGTCATATGCTTAATACACATGGATATTTGTCATTTAGAGCACTTAAAATAGTCCTAAGTCTAATAAACATGGATACAACTATATACAACTGAAAATAAATGGTAAGGCTTTTTTGTGAAAATGAATACAACACAAACAGCTTTGGCAACCCTTCATACCCCCCCCCCCCCATTGGGAATCTTTATATATTCAACATATTAGAATATAAGAAAGGTTTCATAACCTTTTGTCATTTATAACCTATCTAGCAAGTTTTGTAGTTAATAGTTCACTGATCCAAGCATCTATTCCAGCTGGACAGGGTATTAACTTCAACAACATAGTAGGATAACTTGTTCCACACTCCCGCATCCCTCTGAGTATAGAAGTGCCTTCTGTTCAGTTTTAAATGCACTTCCACATGCTTGTGTGCTGCTTCATGGTTCACTGTTTATTACGTATAAATCCACTGGTCTGACTTTCTCAATGTCATTGAGGTTGTTCTATAATTGTATCAGGTCCCCTTGTTCAAGATTAAAAAGGCTCATTTCCTTCAACTTGTCAGAGTAGGACATTCCCTTAAATGCATCTGGTTGCTCTTTTCTGGACTGATTCCAGATACTGTACCTATATCATTTTTCATTCTTTGAGACCAGTGCTGTGGATCATCTCATCGATTTCACTAAACAGCAGCAATGCTTATGCATCTCAGATCACAACTCTTTAATTGAATAGGTGTATTGGATCAAGTCCAGTGCTTTTTTTGTTTCAGCTATTCACTATATTAGAGAGAAGTGAAGAGAGAGTGAAGTCTCCTTGGGCTCCTGCAACAATGTTGTTACAGTAATGATATTGCTTAATAATAACAACATTGTAACATTACTACCAAACTGTAGAGTCAGAGAAAAACTATTGAAAATGCATGGAGAAACCTGTCACAGCCATAGCTCTGACATACTCATTCAGTAGTTGTTATACAGACATACTGTATAGGAGCCATTTCAATTAATGTACAAACTGAAGTTTGTACAAGGCTTAGATGTAAAGAATGAGCCATAAAAATGGAAATTTTAGAATTAGATTATATGCTTCTGTACCACTTTGTGCTTTTCCCCTGACTGAAACCTGAGTGAAAAGAGTTTTTCTTTTTGCATTGCAGCTTAACACATACGGAGAAAGAATGCAGAGAACGACATTGAAACAATAGTGCAAACAAATACTGTCAGGACAGAAGACAGGCCTGATTCAAGTTTACAAAATCCTCAAAGATGTTGGCAAAGCCTCCCCAGTGGACCTCTTCTGAATCCACAGTGAAAAACAAATAAAAGACACCAGTGGAAACTACTGGGAAGTGTATTTAAAACCAGCAACAGAAGGTATGGTTTTACACAAAGGCTTATGGGGGACTGGAGCAAGCTACCTACCCATGCTGTCAAAGATAATACCTGTACTACAGCTACTTTCAAGATGTGGCTGGATCAGATGATCCTCAGAGTGCTTAGCTACTAGCAGCCCAATGACCAAGACAGGGCAAATGGCCTCTTCTATTTTGAGATCAGATTTTAACATGATTCCATATACAGTACATGTGAGTAAATTAACTGCTTGACCCATGTTTTTGAACTCAAGCAAAATGTAGCATTTTCACAATCCCTACTAGTGCATCTTAGGAGGACTAAAATTTCAGTTTAACATGAAGATATCCTATAGACACGGTCATAAATTGTTATTGCATCCTCATCAGATAATAGTACGATAGCACTGAATGCCATTTTCTGTTTAATTCCATTATCCCTCCACTCTCATTCCATACTACCTACAGGTAGATGTCTCCACAGAGGCATCAGAGCAAGGGAATGGCAGTCTACAATGCTCATGTCATGAAGTAACTAAACCAGATTGCAATACATTATGACATTTTACATAATAGGGAAATAAAAGTCTTGAACTGCAGAAGTGTATTCGCAAAGGTCATGATGTACCACCCCAAGACCAGCATCTGATTACCTTACTGTTAAATGTATGTTAATTAAGCTTATTTCGCTTTGTTTACTAACCCAGTATTTACTTTTAAAGCACTTAATTGCAAGAAGCAAAGTAAGAGTCTTTGTTTATATTAATATTATCCATATTTTATTCTATTTCATAACCTATTCTGTTTTGCACCCTTTGCTTGCCGAGATACTGTATGCACCATAACCCTGATTTGATAAAGCAGTTACACAACGGATGGAATGATAATGATATTTTTTATACTATTGTACAATAATAATAGCAGAATTTTTTTTCCATTTCCAATCTCCTTAAATCATGAACCTAAAAAACAAAAACGTCATTATACTGATAATATTTCTTCAGAGCATTGATGAGTGGTAAATGATGTGTGTCACGCTGTTAGGTGTGCATAACACAAATCCTTCTATGATTCACTGCTTTCTAACTGGCACCGTGGTCAAGCGCTCTGTAATCTGCTGATTCTCCAGAGTGGTCACATTGTTTTATAGAGAAATTTTTTAAAGAACACATTTTGAAAGTAAATATTAACATTTACCAAAAATAAAACAAGAGAGTGCCAGTTGCTATCAGGCCAAAATGAGTCATACTCAAGGTTTAAAAATGCATTAAAATAAAAGGAGGATTCCAGTCATGCAGAGCATCTGGATAATGGATAGAGCTGCCTGGCAAACCTTCATCTAATGTAAGTAATACTATAATAGTCAGTGCTGCTTTACGATAACACTGGACTTGAGAGCTACTGTAATGTGTAGAGGCTGTATAAGAGTTTTTGCTTCAGAATGAAAACACATTGGTCAATTATACTACTATAGGGGCACATTATGGGGAAAAAATGAGTTTTCTAGAAGGATCTACTAAAAATACGTCCTCAAAAGAAGAACCACATTAGCAAGGAAACAGAACATTTTATACTTCCACAAAACACAGGGCTAGGAAAACTCCTATCTACAGTGTCTAGTCTATGATAATCCTTAAACACTACTGTATACATATAAAAGACTGTACTATTACATTCGTCATGCATGCAACTCCTCACAGATTTTATTTTATTTTGTGCGTTATCATGGGATGCTGTGAAGTTACTGTTTTTTATTTGTATGCAAATCTCACATTTATATTTCAGTTTAATGTCATATTGCACATATGGACTAAAACACATGTTCAAATCATTCAACAGACTTCTGCAGAGACACAAGACTCAAAACTCAACATTGGCCATCACTATAAAAACAAATTAAAATGGATATGCTAGCAAAATGTCAAACTATAGCACCAGAATGCAGTAAACATGAATTTAGGTTTGATTATAAATATCTTAATTCCAAGCTTAGACTCTGTCAAGCACCGTTGCCACAGGAAATAAGGGGAAAAAAAAATTAAAAAACACCTAGCTGTTTTTTTTTATCACAGTGCTTCAGCTAACATTCAATCATGTATAATCAAAATATATCTTTGCAGAGATTTCTTGATTTACATTAGTACTGAATGTTAAGCTCTCTTAATTATCAAAAATTTCCCTTTCCATGGGTATGGAAATGCCAAGTTGATACCGTATGTTTACACAATACAAATTTTTATTCAGATTTTGATTATTCAGCCTGCAAAAATTTAATTGCACAAAACTCTTTCATTATAAAGCCCCCTACTGTAAAGCACAATGAACATACATAAGTGTGTCTCTGTCATTAGAAACACTGAGAAAGCATTTTTTCCCCCAATTTTTTCAAAAGTTTAAAACCTACAGAATTGCAGAATCTTAAGCACCCCCCCCCCAATATGAATTTTACTAGGGGGTCCTCAACATTGTTATTTTCTGAATAAGATCTACACCCCTTCACTTCACAACTGGCATTCCACTGTATCTTATTTTAGAAGAAATGCCATTTGAAGCTACAGTATGCAGATAATTTTGCTCAGCAAAATGATGTCACCTGATTTTCTGTTTTTCACCATTATGAGCCTGGAGCACCCTCTAGTGTTATTTCAGCATTTCAAACAAACTAAAAATGCTCAGCATAAAGCAGAAAACAGCTTCACCAAAGCCTTACAGTTCAAATCCAGCTTTTGGCTCAAAGATTTTAAAGAGAGGCATTAAAACGCAATAAATGACTATTGGAAGCAATAGTACTGTTGCATTTCTAATGTCTCTCAGTATATATTTCCGTATCACCGTATTTCTAGAAAGATTTCTAATCTTTTCTAAAGTCAAAATATTAAGCTATGTACAGTACTTTTGGAGAAACCGGCTATTTGTGTGAAGGATGATTATTAGTCTAAAGAAACATACACATTTGACCAGGTTACTTATGATGACACAATACAACCACTGGCTAGACTTACGATTCATAATTCTCTAAATTACACTATATGCAGCAAAATCACAAATTCCAAAGTTTTCACAAAATGTATCAGCTGATTTAAAAGCAATAATTAAAGTATACACAATATAAAACAAACTATAAATGAAAAAGGAATTCAGTAGTTTTATTTTTCTTAACTGCACATGCAAGATGGCAAAAGAACCTATCTTACAAAAATGCTCTTTTAATCATAACAAAAGCACCCAGTTCACTACACTCAAGAACAGAAGAGTGAGAGAACATGCTCTTCTTCACAAAAGCTCAACAACAGGTTTGACATAGGTTAGAAGTAGTCAAGAATGCCTGACAGATGTCTTGTAAAACTTTAAATACAAGCTCTGTTACACTAATGCATCAATAATAGGTACCATAACAGCTTCTGAAAGTTAACAAGATGCCAAAGGCCTAATAGCATGTGCTAACATTCAATGTCTCATGCATGGTACACTCACTTAAGTGTGCTTGACAAAAGCAATTTAGATAAGCTTTTTGTCACAGGGCTCCCTTCAGTGAGGAGATAGCTGCAAGTCAAGTGCGTAATAAACACTGGACACATCAGTTTCACAGTTTGATGCAGTTTTATTTACTAGCAGCTATATTATTTTTTTTTAGATTTTAAGAAAAAGAAGTTAGTTGCTTGGAGACGTATTGCAAGGATGGTAATTGTTTTCACACTGGTGTGACAAACGGATGGGGAAGTCAATGTTTCGAAAGGTTTCACTCTGGAAATGTAACAGGCTGATAATTGCAATATATTTACACAGCTCTGTCATCTCATAATCAGGGAAATGTCCTCGTGAAATGCCTCATTGGCAGAGCAGAACCTTTATCATGCTGAAAAAGAGGCACTGCCTGATTGGAAACCACAACTTTGACTATGGCTTCGATGCCTTCCCAAGAAACAGCTGAGTTTGCTTTGCTAGCGTAGAAAACCTACATGAATCTTAACTGCATGATTCAAGCACCCACGTCTCCAAGTGTAACAGAAAAATTTTCTTAAACATGTTGACATTTAAGAAAGAGTAAGAGTTGGGGGAGTAAAAAAAAACAGCAGCAATGTGAGACAAACAAAAACAAAATGGGAAAACTTAAAAACCCAGGAAGGAGGTAGGATACAATTATCAATTCACCAGTTATAGCCAACTCAGCTGTCCTACTTGCCTTTTCTTTTTCTATGATATACAGTAATACATCTTGGGTGTCAAGTGTATTTGCTATTACAGGCCATATTTGAATTAACTGTACTTCAAGCAGGTCATACGTACCATATATTATCGAAATATTAGTCACAACTTCCTTACATACTGTAATATTATATACCATAGCTGCAGTGTTTTTAGTGTTAATTTTACAACAACATATCTCCCTTATAAATACAATTGTCACCCATTGTGTCTTTGGTGCCATTTCAGCCAAACGTGCTCATATCTTATATTGAGGATGGGATGTTTTTTGTTACCTTGGAGTGCTGGGACCCTGTGTTCAATTCTGGACCTAGTGCTATCTGAATGGAGTTTGCATGTTCTGCTCATGTTCACATGGGTTTCCTCCCTACCTCTCATACTGAGAGGTTAACTGGCATCAGCCATGGTGTGTATGTCTTTGTGCCCTGCAGTGGCTTGGTGTCCCATCCAGGGTGTATCCTGCCTTGCGCCTGTTGCTCGCTAAGATAGGCTGTGGCTCCCTAGTAACCCCATATTGGATAAAGTAGTTAGAAAATGGATGAATGGAGTTGTGTAAATCTGTTCTGTTGATAAGAATATTGTTCAACAAAATAAATGTGCAACTGTATAGTTGCACTTCTCGCTATACAAGAATTTAGGCCATTTACGCTACAACAAAAGCTCGTCCCTTGAGTTATCACTCACTGTATGATTTTTATTGTTCAACATTTTTAACATCATGTCAGCAGAATGTGTTGCAAATGCTTCAGGTAGTACAAAAGCAAAGAAAATAAATAAAGCAGTTCCCACGGCTGCAGCACTTGACAGAAAGGATTGAAAGAGGCAAGCAGTCAAACATTTGGTAATTCCCGTAAACTTCACTGCACTGTGCTGATGTTCAACACATTACAGTTTTTACACATTTGATCTTATCTACAGCACTTAAATGAACAATTTAGCATAAACACACAACAGTGTTCTTATTTTGGCGATTCAGTACTCCTCAGGTAACAGAATAATAGTGGGTGATTTTCTAAACCTCAGAAATGAGTCATAAGCCTTTACATGTAAAGCACTGGGAATTTAATAAATGTTTTCAGTATACTTTATACTGAAAGGAAAATACAGCATTTTACATCATGATGCTTATGAGTAACTAATTATTTATCAATTGGTGAACTGCAGAACTGAAATATGAGATATAAGGGGTCAGGGATTAGTGATCAACATCACCTGTAAATTCTGCTGGTCGGACAGCTAAAACCAACATGATGCCTGTGATAAATAAAAACCAGTTCACTTGGTTTAAGTTTTTTTTTTAACCCTTTCAATAGTAATGATGAAAATGGACATTTTGAACAGGTCCTAGGACCAATGATAGAATTGTATGTTACGCGCTATACTATTACAATTACAACTGTTTGTCAGTTGTAACAACAACTAAAACCATACCTGCCAGTATTACAAAGCATCCTGATCGGCTACATTGAAAATATGTTACCGTAATGGCCTGTCAATCTGTAGCAGGTTTATTGTATATAGTATATATACAGTTCAAACTATAATGGAAGTAACCTGAGAGAAAGCCCACATCGCAATGTAAAAAAATCGTAATGACATCCATATACAGTACTGGTAAAAATATAGAAAGAAGTCCATCTTGAAACACAAATCAAATATTCAGCGATATATACCCACCGGTATGTAAGTTAATATGCATGGTTAACACAAATGGTTACTTTAATAGCTTGTAGTCAAAAGGCTACACAATTGGACTCTTGGTAACAGCATTGCAATACCTCCTGGAGCTCTTTAAACTCACTGCGAGTGTGAAAGACATTAATGACAGCAGACAAACTGAGCGACGTCCCAAGATGATAAATATAACCGTGAGCTTTCGCTTAGTGTTTTCATATATTTCTTTAGATAAATAATGTAAACAACTCAAACTCACCTCAGAAGTGTTTGAGCGAGGAATATAAAGTATCCCGAGTCAGCTATTGCTTTATTTGTAAAAGAGAATCACATTTGGTCTCATTAGCTTCAGTTCTGCTGTCCCCAAAGCGAGCTCAGAGCCACTGCGTCCTGCTCGAGACAGCCCAGTCAAAGTCAAAATGAAAATCTGTACTGCTTTGCAGTTTATTAAAACACTTGATATGGCTGTGTTGAATGGCTTCAACCTTTACAAAACAACAACAGGAAAAACCACCACTTTTGCATTCCTACAGTCTGAAAAGAATGTCTACGTACAGTATATCTTCTGTGCACATAAACATTCACAATGAAGACAGGTTCTGGTGTAGGGGGCTTTATTTAATGGTTTTAGCATGTCTCGCACACACAAGACTCTCAAGAAAGCCGTTTCTCAATAGCTTAACACCACAGCAGGCACCTGTTTGCTAATATCAAGCAGCCCTATACCATGAAAACCCTTTCTGACAAACAAATATTACTGATTACCCCCATGCAAGAATGTGTACTCAAATAAATCAATCCATAATATCCCATCAGTGATCACTAGGCACCTTGTGATTCTATTTATGAGCTGGAGGGTGAGAACTGAACACTTAACAGACTTAAAATCTGATATGCCATCTAGTGGCAGGTCTGCTGTTACTACAGTCTTGTCAAATTCCAGCCTGCCAGTTGGCATACAGTATGAGATTTTAACCATATTAATCAAACCTTCTCACTTGCCCCACTCAGATTTCAATTCCCACTCAAGATGCCAGAACCCTTCTCAAAATGCAATGAAACAAAAGCACAAGGAGAAAAATGTCCACAGCCACATGTATCACATGAAGGAGGGGGCAAACATTATATGTCAAGACCCTTTAATAAAGCCTGACTGATCACGGCACATTAATGTAGTCTTACAGGCCTCCAGTCATGGTGATAACACTTTAGCATAAGCTTGGTGTGGGAGAAAATCGGAGAATCAGAGAAATGGGATGATAATCTGAACAAGGTGTAAAGTGGGATAATTTTGATAAGAACAGGACCTAACATAAAAAGAGCTTGGAAGGCAAAACAATATTCAGTACCGGAATACTGATTTGTCTGACCAAAACAAGTTAATTTTTAACAATGTGATTTTTACAATGAAAAGCATATTTTCCAAATTTGCCAGTGTAAAGCATACATATTGGCTTTAATCTGCCACACCCATATGTGGCAATTTTCCCAGTGCATTAAGATGCCAGAGACTGGGCTCTCACCTCCTTCGACTTCGATTTTTCAGGTACATAATTCATGACAGCACTCATATCCGCACCCAGGATCACATCGAAATGCAGCCCCAGCAAAGGATTTAGTTAGATTAGTTTGGGATTTTTTTAAATGTAAAATATTAGATTTTGATTATGCCAGTCTCACAATGAGATCACCATCACTAAGAATTTAATATGCTTATGTTCCAGAAACACAAACATTAACATTAGTCATAGGCATCAGAATCCATACCCATGGTAAAAGCAGAAAAGTTGCTAGGAATGATGGGACAGAAAAACAGATATTAAAGACAGAGAGACAGATACTAACAACTTAACTTAAACAGGGAATGCCTACCGCATCAAAATCTTATTAGACTATTTCATTTTGAAATAATCCAGAGTTCTGCGAGGTGTTCTGTGGATTAACACAATAAAAGCAAAATAGTTTTTCTAAGAAAATGCTGAAAGACTTTTTTTTACATAAGTCATTTTCCTAAACAAGGATTATATACCTATTAAAGTCGGGCAATCAGAATTCAAATGAACAAATTTAGAGTGGGCCAAAATTAACAGTCTTACAGTGTTTTTTCAGAAAGAAACCACTCTGTCCTAAACTTACAGTACTTGATCCATCAGTTATTTCAAACCACAGAAACTGCTTAGTCCGCAGGACTAAGTAAAAAAAGAAATTGCAGGCCTTTTAATAAAAGAAATTTGAACAAACCAACACCCACACACGATTCCAACAAACTATCTGCTCTCTTCCTCTGAACTACTATCTTGTGCTGCAGCTTTAACTTCTTCGGAGATCGATGTACTGTATTGCTGAGCGCCCAGGACACAGTGCTGCAGTGTGAAGAGAGCAAAAGGAGCTGTTGAACAAAGTTATCCTCCAAGTGCAGGCAGCAGAAACACCAATGTCCAACACAGACCCACACATACTGTACACTGAGCAAGGCACTAAACCCCCCCCCTTTCAAAAAAGAATGACTATTATATACTGTAGTAGAGCAGAAAATAATTTCCAAAACTCTTTATTTCAAATATGAGAACTGCACTTTCAACATCTGATAAAGCATACAGAAATGTTTTTTTTTTAAATAAATTATATAAATTTGCTGACAAGCAGAAAGCAAGCATGACGCAGTGGCTTGGATTTCTGCCATACCAACATTTCAAAATCCTCTTTCGTTTACAGACTCCTGTATTCCTCAACTTTAGTTACCAAAGAACGTGAGCATCACCGATTAAGATCTAAATCTTAAATTAAATTTCTTAAATTGCCTCCCTGGAATGAATAAAGTATTCTGAATTTAATTAAAAAAGGAATTTGCTTGTAATAAAGAGCTTGGTACTGTATATATTCATTCAAAGCTACTATAGTAAACTATTGAACTAATCGGACAATCCAATACACTGTTATAATTAGAAGCATATTCATTACGCAGGGCTGAAACACACCTTCTGCAGCATTGCCTTTGGCATTTTGACTCCACTGGCTGACTGTTCATCCTTCATCAAGACAACCGTTTTAAACAAAAAAAAAATAAACAAAAGCTTTTAAAACCATCTTCATCGCCAGGCCTTGTTGATTACCTTCTTGCATTCATTGCAGTGCACACTTTCACTTCATCAGACAAAAAAAGAAGCTTTTTTTTTAAATGAGAATAGAAAAACAATCTAATGAAATTAAAGCATCATGAACACAAACTGGAAATTAAAGGAAAAGGGAACAAACAGCATTTCAAATGTATTAGTGCCATTTAATGAGTATATTTAATATGAATTATTTAGTCTCATTAAAAAGTCTTCAGATACACATTCTGTCAGAAATACAGAAATCAGAAGGTCTATAAACTACTGTACATTTTTTCAATAGAGGAATCCTGAGCTGCTGTTCCTGTAAAGTGTTATGCTCTGAGTTCAGGTTCAGCCTTGAAGTCCAGAGTCTGCTGGTTTCAACCTGGATCATGAGTTTTGCAAATTCTAACTGGGATTCATCTAATTGTGGCTCATAAGCAACCAAACTCCAGGGTATTCATGCTTGCAAAGCAGCAGTGACCACAGAGCTGTCAATGACATGCTTATTGATCCTCGTATTGGTCACAACTCTGCTGGAACCCACCACAGACAAACAGGGTGCCCATTCTACAATACCATTCTGCGATTGTTAGGATATCATATTAGTGATGCCAAACAGGTGTGACAAAGAACAGAAACATATCTAGCAATTAAAATTAATGAGAAAAAAACATACTTTTCTTTTCTATTACTTTAGTTTTGTTCTGTGATAAAGATTTTCTTAGTAGAATGACTGCATTGGTTTAACTACTGTATCACAGTTATTTATTTTACATTGAGATCCCTGGAATAGAAAAAGGTGCCATAGATGTACACCTTTAAACAGTTAAAGATAAATGTGAAGTTGCTTGTCTAAGCAACATCTTTGTCTTGTGTGCATTATTTCCTATGAGCACAGCACATGGACAGATGCAACCTGGGGATATGCGACACGCAAAACTCATCTCCAGCCTGCAGCACCATGACAGGTGGTAAGACGCAGCAGACCAGAATGAGCCACGAGAAATCAGCACAACAGACATTACAGTGTCTTCAGACAATGCTGTGAAACATACAAACAAAATTAGCAAAACAAAGTAATTAACCACTTTTCCCTAATATGCACAGATAAAAATCTGTTTCATAAATTTTGCTAATTCTGTTTAAAATGGTGTTTCATTCTAATCAAGCAGCACATTGCATGGTAAACCATAATGAATCCACCAATCTTGCTATACCGTAGTATAAAATGCATTTCTGTGCACAAAACTTCAGTAAACACAGCTAGGGAGAATATAGTAAACAAAGCCTTTCTTCACACTAAGCTGGTGTTACCTGCTATTTTATGTTTAGCGAGGTGAGCTAGATAACAGAAAAGCAAAGCCTAAAGTGTGTTGGATCTGAGTGCAGACTTTATATTTTACTGTGCACTTTGACCTCTGGTGCCAAAAAAGCCTTACTCAGACACGATACAGAGATCAAAAAAATAACTCAACGGTGAAAGGCAGATATTTTTTCCAAGAAAAGCTTTCCAGTTTTTCTTCTTTCATTTTTCCCCACAGCATGGAATCCAATTCTATGCTCATTTTTGCCCTTAACAGCGGTTAAATGTATTCAATGGAAGCTGGGAAGTCACTGAGCTGGAGCCTCACCGGGTGTCTGCTCACCAGTGGTCAAATAGAGGCGAGTCAGATCCTGTTCACGTACTTTATTTTCTCTCTTTAGTATCACAGTTTGATACTCTCATGTAGTCCCCAGCCAAGACTAGGGATACTCAATCACATCCCAAATCTAAGAGATGCCCCGAGAGACCTGGGTACTTGTATCAACCTGATGTATCTTGATGATGTATTTCATTAAGACATACTTTCAGATTTTGCATTCACGAGGCAAAATGGAGACTGGAACAGTCTCAGATCACACGAAGAAACAGCTTTTGCTAGTACAAAACCTGAGAAAGAACGCTCAGATGCCTCAGATTACCAGGACATTTTCTTGTTCATTTTCCTGCAAGCTTCCAAATGTTTATGCATATTCTTGCTTTATTTTTAAAAATAGCTTAAAACGAATAACAGAGGAGCATCGTGAAAAATTAAGAGTACAAATATACTACAATTTCTAATGGTTTGATAAAATATCATTTAAATGCGTGTCTCGTCTGTTCTCACAATACAGATCAGCCAAACTAAAAGGAACATAGGTTTAGCCAAAGCACTACAACTACAATCGGTTATAGTCAAAGAATTGGATAAAGCTTAATTCTAATTTATTCTAATTGACAAAGCAGAAGTTCCAGGAGCTTCTATGTCTTTGTTTGGTACACATATTTACCATTTTGTGTCCAAAAAATGTAAACAGTAGTGGTATTTACTAAATGTCCATTCTGATCTTGTGGTCTCTGGCATTGAATATGGAAATAATTTTTTTAACTGCAATTTCCTGACAAAACAGACACTTTTGGAATAGGATAAATAGGTACCTGCCAACACATTTAACAGCTGTCAGTTTGTGCGGCTCTGCTGAATTAATTACAGCCCGAAACGTGCCGTCTGAAGATGCATGTTGCACAGATAACAAACTGCCTGAACTGTGCAGCTTGGTTGTCATTGGCAAACACTTTCTGCACGCTTTGAGAGCATATAGGGTCTGACATATTATCAGATGAAATTAACTTTAGTGCTCGTACCTTTTGCTTGTAGATATATAAATAAGTGTGCATCCATCATCAATTTTGTCATGCAAATATTCAGTTCTTCCAAGGTCATAAAAAATTTGGTAAAACTGGAGATGTTGAAGTAATGTCATTAAATGAGTAGTGGTTTGTGTTTATCAGAGGAATTACTGTGGATGTCTTCAAGAAAGGTCCAGGTAGAGCTCCCAGGTGGCTCAACTGGTAAATGATCTTCTGAACATCGGATGAGCTCTGTTGTGGCCAAGATTCATCAAGTGGTGACACATAATTGACTGAACACCATAAAGAGTACACACAAGAGTAGCCCTGGGCATAGTTTCCCAGGGCTCTATCAGCTACCAGCAAACAGCTTCCTGGACTCATGCAGTGTTGTTCGTGTTTCATAGCCAGCAATGAACCTTAACCTTCTGTATAGAGCCGGTGAGCCTTTTGACATGCCAAAAAAAGAACAGCAGGGTTTTTGTCCCAAACATGTGAAATGGATAAGTATCAATACCAATTTGACTGAGTTTGTAACAAAGTAATAAGAAAATAATGTTCATAAAAGAAATGACAGCAGCAATCAGATAAGAAAAATGTGTCAGTTTAGATGGTAGCAATGTCTCGTAGTTATGAGATGTACTGTACATGCATGTACTGCCTTCACAAATATAAAATCATTCATTGAGCTGCATAGGTAACAAACAGTAAATCACCCACTCGTTCTAAACCTTATCCACATACATTACAAGTACAAGGCTCATGTTCCATCGCCAAAGAAAGCCCAAAACATTCACAACACTATGCAAAAGCGAAGAAAACCTAATTATATAGTTTCGACATTTATGTTTACTCTAGTTATATCTGCACACATTTTACACACATTTACTTTGGGCCAAATGTTCTCCCTATTCATGCAGTTTAAAAATCAAGTACGTGATGACACGAAGAAGGCTTCACAGTCAAAATGTTATTTCTTTTCTTCTCTTTTCAGCATGGAATACATTTTCACATGTTCCTACAGCAGTTTAAAATCAGTTGCCTTCTACAATCTATTTCATCGTGCTCAGGTGGATGAAATGAAGTGGGCATTTCCCTTTCCTTGCCTTCAATTTTAAACAGGATGCCACAAAACATGCCACAGAGGACAAGCCCCTGCTGGGACTCTGATCTAACCTAGGGACACACCGAGTCACAGATACAGTACCACTGTCCATAGCAAAATTTCCAGATGCCTTCAGTTTTGGCTGTCAAGCCATGACAATCAGATACTAATGAATTACCCCACGGCTACAGGGGAGACCTACACAACATGACTAAAATTATTTTTTTAAAGCACGGTGTGCTCAGGTACATTAAACATTTCAGTTCTTCGAGAGTTTAATTCTAAGCTGACAAGGATGTCAACATTTTTTTTTTGACTGCACAGATCAAAAAAAAAAAAAACATTTACACTCGAGATTGCAACGTGTGAAGTAAAAAGCCTGGGCGAATTCCCTGCTTTGCATGTTAATGAAACCTAAGGTGCAAACATGCGATGGTTAGTTTCATAAAGCTAAGCTATATTTATTTTTGGGAGGTAATCTGAGTCTTGAGTGTGCATATGAGCCCTGAACTAGAAATTACTCCTTCCATATAGGTCAGGGACTCTGCTGCACAATGTTGGTGGACAGTGTATTTTTCATTAATCTATTTTTCCATCTACGCAATCTAAGAACCTCCACCTGTCCCCCAGGTCATGCCTGTCATTACCACATACGCCCATTCCTTAATATCTATTCAAACTTCCAGAAACGGCTGCCGATTGCCTAAAAACAGAAACAATGCACCTTGATATACACAGCAGATCCCATCATTAATGGCTATCCCTGCATCGAATTTCTTTTCCAAATTGGATTGAGTCATTATTAATAAACATTGCAAAAGATTTGGGAACAGATTTTTCACACAGGCCGGTAGCTGTACAAGCAGGAAGAGATTTATGAGTGGAATTACACCCCCCGATCACTTCATGAATCTGCTCAAATGTTTATCATTTAATTGCTGTCTGCCATGCAATTCGTTTGTCTAGCTGATTTACTTTAGTCGTTCCAGCTGCACACGTATTGAACAGACAGTTCAATGGCACTGGGAATTAGATCTGCGGCTCTCTTATCAAGCATTAAGAACTTGCCAATTATGTTCATAATATGAAACAAATGAATACATTTTGAATAAAGAAGGCAAAATTATATCGAGTAAGCAAATGTCCTTGCACAAAATCACAATCTGTTTTCAGCATCAAGAGAGCTGCAAAAACTGAAAAGGATTACTGTACATCACCTTTGATTTTACATGTTTATAACCACGTTTTACAGTGTCAATGCATGCAAGCATGTAGCTTTTTGTCATAACAGAATAAACATATTCTCTACACTTGAGAGATAGTGAGGGAATGAGGTAAAAAAACAGGACTCAACCCACGTCAGAATATGAGACGTAAACCTTGAGTTTCAAGGCTGGGACAGTATTCAGAATTCATTTTCCAAACATTTCAAATTCTTGAGATAAGAAAAATGACAAATGCTTGGACCTACACAAAGACACAACTTCCATCTTTTGCATCCAGGGAAGTGCTTATCTGCACATTCATTTTAGCTTTATTCACCAACTTCAGCTGCAACTCAGCAGTAATTTGTGTTCATTACCGGTGGCTTTTATAGTCGAGATATAAAACACATTGACAAAACACCAGCAGAGGATGTAATTTTTATTTATGTTCCAAGTGGGATGCTTCATTTTGATTGAAAATATTTGCAGCAGTAAATGTCAAGAAAAATGAAAAAAGTGCTGCATTAATTTCCAGCTTCTTAAAATTAATCTAAACTTCTTGCAGTTTATTAATATGGGTCCTATTCATCACTGAAGACAGAACAGCAGCCGTCTGCGCGCCTCCAGATAGATCCGTTCTCCCATTTCGCACTTTGCATTTTGCTCTGCCTGAATGGAATTAACCTTTCAACCAGCTAGGCTTTTCGCCTGAATGTTTAAAACCGCAGTCTGATGAAAAGAGCTTTCTCGATGGGGAATGAGGCTTCACAATGAGGTACCCCATCGGTACCCAATATGGTTGGTGTCAGCAATGCACTGCATGCTGGCATGTGTAATGAAAGTCTAATTAACGACAATAATAAAAGACTGTTCTGTCAATTGCTAAATGATGTTACTCAATGAAAGCTCTTTAATAAAGAAGAAATAAAGATGTAATTGTTTTATTTATCACAGAAAAGCTCACAATGCATGCCACTGATTGGGGTTTTTATACTTCAGTGGACACAATGCCAATTCTTAAGAAAGCAAAGGCCGCTCATTTCGCTAATGTTCGCTCATTTCAGCCCTCTTGGACAGTCAAAAACAGATTTGTTCACCGGAAAGACCATGCAGTTTGTACTCTATTGTGAAAGCACTGTTTGTTTTGCCCACACATCAGGCACCCAACGCCATTTTCAGACTTAATATGAGAAACACTTCAAGAATGAGGCAATCAATCAGGCCGTAATGAGATGTGGAAAGCTAAGTAGTGTCTTTAGTGACTTCTGTGAGAGTATAAAACAAGCCACAGAGGGAAGCTACAAAACCGCATAATGTGTTGCCAAATATGGAAAGCCATTTACAGATGGGGAATATACAGAAGAGGCTTTTCTTAGTTGTTGGGATGTTGTATTTAATGGTTATCCTCAGTAAAAACAATTAAGTCCACGATAAAGGACTTACCTGTTTCTGCAGGATCTGAAGAGAGACACATAAGCAAAATTGTACAAGACATAAATACAGGAGGTGACGTTAAAACGTACAGTGGTGTTTAGTATTGCTCGTGATGAATGTGTGGATCTAAATGCCATAACACAGTTAGCATTTCTTGTATGATACTGGGGTTCAAAGGGAATCTAAGAAGAGCTCCGCTGCCTAAAACTCATGTGTGACACTAAAATGGAAAGATATGAAAATCAGACTTCTGTTTATCATTTTGAGGAAAAAAGGAGAAACGCACCTAATATGCAACTATACAAACTCAACTGTTCCAATTTCTCCATGTACATAACAAATAACTTGAATTTCAGCAATTTCCAGCACCTTGAAGAATTATTGAAACCACATTGTCAGTGCTGCTGAGATTGCAATGGACATGAAAGATTTATTATGTCAGATTTCAGGCTTTCCTTTCTGTTCAAACCAGACATCTCTGATACCTGTGACGTGGTTTTAACGAGTGATTCAGTGGATAAGAGTTGAGCATTCTGAAATACAGCTCAGTAAATTAAAACTGGCAGCATAGGGGCATAGTTTTAGCATTGCTGCCTTGTAGCACTGGGACCTTGGGTCCAATTCTGGACCTGGGATGCTACCTGTATGTTCACCCCATGTGTTCATGTGTGCTTCCCCCTGGTTCTCCGGTTTCCTCTGAGAGACATACTTGTCGGTTAATTGGCATCTGTCTATGTGTGTCCTGCTATAGACTGGCGTCTCATTCAGGGTGTATCCTGCCTCGTACCCATTGCTTGCCAGGATACGCTCTAGCTCATCTGTTACCCCGCATTGGATAAAATGCTTAGAAAATGGATTATCTAAAATGCTCAGACTTACGGAGCTTGAAGTTGAGAGAGAACAACAAGGCAAGGCCAACAATCGCATTACATCGTCAGATCTGCAACTTATTAATATACTTATTAATCAGAATGTAAGCAGGACTATGATAGAATATAAATGGCAAGAAGATTTGTAAACAGAAGTGGACACAACCTTTCTGAAAGGCTGCTGGCTCTTGCTCTATAGTACACATGAATCCCCACTACTGTACTGAAAATGGTCCCTACTGTATCTGTACTGTCTTCTTTCTTATTCTGTGCTACTGGAGTATTAGGTGTGTTGTTCCTCTTCCTCTAACAATGATCACAGACTCACTTTTGACCACATGATTTGCACATTCTAAAAGCATGTCCAATAAAGGCAAAGACCACTTTAAAAGTAACGAAATGCTCATGAAAGACAAACGAAGTGATGTGACCATAACAGGCTGATCTTATGCTTAGAGCCCATTATGCCACCTATTAAATAAAAATCTATATGCACATGCACTGTGGGGTGTTGGTGACATACTGTAGAAGGCTACAAGATATTATAGCATTTCATCAAGTGCTCTTGCCAAGCTCCAACTTTAAAGTATGCACAAAACACAGAGAAAAATCAGTATAACTCCATCATATCAGTATGGTATTATTTTGTAGAAGATACAGTAACTGATTGGTCATGATCCATCAACTCAACCGATTCGTTTTGATTACATGGACTACAATGCCACCTTGGACTGCATCTCATGCTACAATAGGGTCTGTAACAATTATAGCAGAAACACTAGTTTACTATAGTCAACACTTGCTCTTCCCCAATGGGTGTCCTCCCCAAAACATTGTTTATTTAGATAACAAAAGGGTTGAAAAACCTATGCAAAGTCATTACAATCCAATCAGCCCAAAGCAAGAAACTTAATTGTCTAGATAATAATCAGTATGCCTTTTATAAAAAGCAATTTAATGTAACACTTCCACATGAGAATTCAGCTTGTTTAGAATGCTGTTCTGGATGATACCACTCCTAGAATCACATTGCAGGCATTAATTCGCTACTTTTTAGCTATAAATACAAATCTGCTATAGAGACTTACACAGAAGCTTACTTTGCCAATACAAAGGTACAAGCCTGGATGCTCTCACAAATTAAATAAAACATAAAGCTGATTTTGTATTGATGAAGCAAAAATCAAGAGTAGGTATCAAGGTATAAATACAGACTTTACAGTCAATCTTAAGATTGAAGAGCTTGTTGTTAAACTAGCCTTTTATAGATGATGGTACCACAGGGAGGAAAGACTTCCCCCTGGTTAATGTCATGGGACTAATCATCTCGTTTTGAGGACACCCCAGGGAACCGCTCCAAAGAAACTCGTATTCAACAATCACTCGGCACACAATTTACACACAGTTTGGCAAGAGCAACAAGGGTTGCAGGGAGCTGTTTACAAGAAATGTGCACTTGGACAATCACCAGAGCAGCAGCTGGAGAAAACAATTGGCAGGATTTGTCACCTTCCATTCTCCAGCCTACACCAGTAAAACCCCCTTAACAATTTGCTGAAGACCGCAGCCTGTCTGCTTCAGAATTAACTTGTTCACTGTAGAGGTCCTCCTGCAGTCATACTCTGCATAAGAACAATTGTCACAATGATTTCTCTGGTTGCTCTGGATACATGTGGCAAAGAAGCGAGTAAATTAAACTAATTTATAGGCTGTAAAATTTAAGGGAGAAAACTTTTCCCTTCGGGAAATTCCCCAGCTGAAGTTTACCAAACAACGCAACATTCTTTCATAACAAGAAAAAAACCTTTTTATAATTCCATAAAAAGATCACATCACTTTGAACATCCTCAGTACAGTGTTAGAGCACTGCATTTGGATTCACTAAACAATGCTGAAAATTTAAAATATAACCTCTGGCAATTTATTTTCTGTAATAAAAAGCTCAATAGATTTATTTCAAATTAAAAAAATCTTATTTTATTCAAAGGTCCCTAGTGGGACACTGTTTTCGGTGGAAAATAATTCTTCACAAGTTACCAATTGATCATTTTCAAATGTTAAACTGTCTTAACCTCAAACAGTTTAAATATAAACAGCATGGACACCGAGCAGCAGTTAAATAGCCCATCCTTGAAATGAGCATGATACAGTTTGTCCCAGGAAGGTTTAATTCCTCCCTGAACATTAATGGCCAAACAATGATTTTGTATGGATCGAATGACAACTCTATAATGCTTTTTACCTTAAGCCTCTACAGTATAGCTCTTTATCCTCATGGCTTATGATTTGTGTAACTACACAATAAATTGCGCCAAGATAAATAATCCTTAACCTGCAAGGGCTGTATTTTCCATCTCTATCTTAACAGGTCCAAATGTAGTCAGCACATTCTAAATCCTTAAATTCACATCAGGAAAAAGCTTTTATATTTAATTAATATAGTGCGACAGACAAAGGGGAATTGTTATAAAGGCTTAGCAATGAAAGCTAAACTACAACTCCCAGGTGGCCATGGGGGCTTTTAGCAGGCCAGCTAGGTTTAAGATTTGACATTTTTCCCCATGACAAATCAAATACAGTGTACGTCATTTTTGCATGGTAGGGGATGTCAAAATTGGGTATGTCAAGTAGAAGGGTACCTACCGCAGTACGCATCCTTAACTGCAATGCCTCAGACTGAATGCACATCTGCACTATGCACTTCTTACATGGTTACATGGTAAACATGGTTTACCATGTTTTTTCCTTTCCCTACTTCATATTTATTATTCTGGTTGTATTATTTATTATGCAGTATTGTACTGTCTAGATTGTATGGTGTTGTCTGTTGTACTATGTAAAAAAGTGAAAAAGAGAAAAGCTCAAAGAAGAATTTCAATGTACGTGTACATATGGCAATAAACTCCTCTACTACAGAAATGTTTTGCATAGTTTGGAAGACCAGAGTGGACAGTGAAAGATCTGCTTGCTGCTTGCTTGAGGTAAAACTTCACTTAAAGCTTGTTAAAGGTAAAAAGGACTCACTCTAACAAATAAAGTCCACCCATTTGTTCCAATACAGGGTGGCTGGGGAGGCAGAGACTATCTCGGCAAGCAAGAGGCACAAGGCAGGATCAACCCAAGATGCACAAACATAGACACACAAACTTGCACACACTCAAACCGGGGCCAAATTTCCCAGAAGCCAATTAACCTACTAGTAGGTCCTTGGATTGTGGGAGGAAAGCAGAACACCCAGAAGAAACCTACACGAACACTGGGAAACATATATAAAGTACGAATACTTGTTTCATTGGTGAGGGGACTAGTCAGCAGCCATATCACCCTGCAACACACAACGGGCAACCCACTGAAGCTCAGCAGGAGTGAGCCTGGTCAGTACCTGGATGGGAGACCTCCTAGGAAAAACTAAGGGTGCTGCTGGAAGTGGTGTTTAGTGTGCCCAGTAGGGGGCACTCACCCTACAGTCTGTGTGGGTCCTAATACCCCAGTATAGTGACGGGGACACTATACTGTAAAAAGGCACCATCCTTTGGATGAGAAATAAAACTGAGGTCCTGACACTCTGTGGTCATTAAAAATCCCAGGGCGTTTCTCAAAAAGAGTAGGGGTGTTATCCCGTTGGCCTTGCCTTTACTAGTCTTTAATCCCCATCTATGAATTGGCTTCATCACTCTGCTCTCCTCACCACTGATAGCTGATGTGTGGTGAGTGTTCTGGTGCACTATGGCTGCCGTCGCATCACCCAGGTGGGGCTGCACATTGGTGGTGGTGGAGGGGAGTCCCCATTACATGTAAAGTCCTTCGAGTGGAGTGTCCAGAAAAGTGCTATATACTGTAAGTGTAAGCAATTATTATTAATTATTATTATTAGTCACAAAACCCTAAAGTTAGAATCATGGAATGGAGTCTAACGAGACTCAGAGAGAGAGGCATTTAGTTTCATTCAATTCTTCTTGAAAGCAAAGTCCACACTTATATATAAGTATATATTCTGCATAACTAAACAATATTTTTGTGAAGAAAAGCACCAAAGCACCGCTTGGATTCAGGGGCAGATGCTTTCTTACACTAAAGGAAAAAGAGCACAGCTGTTGCAATCAGCCCACCCTAAATCACAAGAATGACTGTAAACACATGAATTTACTTAAAAGAACCATGTTAGTCAACGCTGACATGAACTGCTAAAGGGACTAACTGTTCCTGTTTTTTTATCAGGTACATTCTTGTTCTAAAACAGTTTGAAAAAGAAACGGAAGCGTATCTTTTTAAGTCTCCATATCCACTTTAACCACAGAGTCACAGTGAGCTGGAGCCTAACCTAGAAAACACAGGGCACATGGTTGGAAAGAATCAGATACAGTGGTTATGAAATACATTCAGACAGATTTCATGTAAAGTACTGTACTGCCAATATAAAAACCATTTATACAGAGGTTCCATTCATGAAAGTTACATCAAAGCAGAAAAATCCTTACTTCTCCATGTACAAACTGAACATTTGGCTCCGTGGGGAACCTGTCCTGTCTTTTGTTTTTTCTTGCGCAGCACTCTGTTATGCGTGTGTCTTACAAAGAGCTCTTTGAAGGCAAAGAAAAACAAATCAGACCAATCACATCTTCGAATGAAACCACAAAATGCGACGCTGCAGGGGTTTTGTGCATTTCTCTTGGCTTTACAAGCCGAGACAAAGCTTGCTGAGCTTGATGATGTCTCATTTACTCTACAGAAAACTCCTAGGGGAGAAGCAGTAAGATTACCAAACAAGCGTGGTAACAGCACAATACGGGGTGGAGGTGGGGGAGGTCAAACGTGGTGCTAACTGCAGACTGATCCATCTTAGGATCACTGATCTGGGACTCCAAGAGGTTAGACATCATCCCAATTCACCCCACACATACTCGACGAGGCTCAAATAGCGACCACAAACTCCTGCAAGGAGTATCACACTTGAGACAACCCCATCAACAGGTCTGTTGTACGCAGCAATTAGCGTATCCTTCTGCACATCTAAATCGCTATTCAATTCAGCATCTGCAGCAGTTTACAGATCTCATCTCTGTACACTGCTGTTGTGCCAACTAAAAAGGTTGTCTTAGAAATCTGTAATCTGCTTCTGTGGACACCACCGTCATTCAAGACAAGAAACACTTAGAGAACTCAACAGATACAATGCACCCGTGATATTGCAATGAAAAGTGAAGCTACCATTTGTGGGATTATTAATGAAAGGCTTCTAAATCAAAATCACCCCTAAATGGTCTTGGAGAAGATGATAATATCCACAGTATAATGCAGTATAATGAGAAATGTTTTATTGAGGTCGCTCTGTAACATTAAGAGATATTTTCTACATTAAGCTTATTTGCTAACAAGCAGGCAACCAGGCCCCCAGTGTGTCATGTGGGGCAGACAGTAGTTAGTAATGGTGAAGTGCACACTTGCAAACTAAATTGGCACCTAATGCAAAAACATTGGGCTGAAATCTAAAACAGAAAAGGTGTTTGAAGGGTTGGATGAATAAAGGGATAACAGTTAATTTTTAGTACTTATAATTGAGTATTGTAGATTGTGTTTTGAAAAATTAATCAGATATACCTGTTATAAACACCTGCTGTATAAGATTAAATATTGTTATCAGCTAGGAGGTGTGCATACATTAAATATAGGAGGTTACAAAAGTAAATCCGATCCTGACATCAGTTTATCTTGCAAGCAAATTACAAAAAGTAAACCATTCCATCCTCCCTATTGTCAGGGAATACTGAGCAATAACACAGGCAGCCGACTTTAACTATTTACAATTATTTACCAACAAACAATAGTGTTATCTACAATTATTTACAAGGGATGTGAGCACAGACCTTGATACCCATCACAAACATCATGGAAGAAAAAGAAAAGGACAGTTTCTCATAAAAGGCCCCATCAGGGCTAAATCACTCCCTAAATAGATGCTAACGAAGGGGACTCTTTTCCCATTCCAAATAGAGATTTATTTACTTTTAGCATAACAATCTTTCTACAATGATAATCCAACTGCGCCTTATCTAAATCCTAAATCAGTCTCTTCAGTACTCAGACTACCTAGCATGTTCTGTACTGTAGTCCACCAAAGGAGGAGGAACTCTCTCTTAGTGCTATTTTTCTGTCTCTCACCTTCCTTTTTTACACCAGTTTACTGTGTTGTTTTTTATACTGCATCAGGGCCTCCTATTTCTGTATCATCCCCAAGAAAGCAGACCTAATAATTTACTAGCGACAATTTGGCCCTCCAAAGAATGCTTAAATGCCTTACGCATAATTATTTTCAAATTAGGACTTTTACTGCAACCAATTTCAAGAAATACATTTTATTTCAGAGATGGTCCACAGCATTGTGGGACCAAAATTAACAGGTCTTTGGTGGGAGATTTCCTAAGCTGCTAAAATGAAAATGACTGCTTTATAGGAATCCCAAAACAAAAACTGTCAGTCTGTTCTTTTCATGGTTTCAATGCACAAATAGTATGACATTTTTCATTAACACATACTGTATTACCATTCTTTCCATGCTGAAAGTTCGGAGGGACATTATTTCTTGCCTTGGCAACATTTCATTTTAAACGTCTCACAGTATTTTCCTGTGTGGAACCTGCCAGCGCACTTTACTACACTATTGAAAAATGATTTTCATTTAAGGTTCAAGACACATTCTCCGATTTCTTTTATTTTACAACCTCTCATTTCAGGGGCCTATGAAACTGGAGCAAAAACATCTTCTGTGCATGCAGACCCAATTTCATTCCAACAGGCATGACAGACAACTGTTCTAAGTGTAGGCAAAGTTAAACCGAGGTAAACCAAAGTGGCAGCAACCCAGCCGTTTCACTCGCAATACACCTTTAGGACATGTGGCATTGCGCGGGGGCGTGCCCAGTGTGGAGGCAGAGCCCTGGTGGAAGGGCGTTGCCTCACCTTTGTAGTCACAGCTGTCCCGGCTTCTAGAAGATGAGCCACAGTTGGGCAGGTCCTATAAAGGCACACTGGACGCCCCCGAAGGGACAAGCAGGGACTCCCTGCAAGGGGGAGTTTTACACCAACAGTCCCGGAGGGGATTGCACCTGCTTAAGAACTTGGAGCAGAGTGGTGGCACTGTGGCTAAGGATCTGCGCCTATGGCTGGAAGGTTGCCGGTTCAAATCCCACAGCCGGCAGAGGAATCCTAATGCGTTGGGCCCCTGAGCAAGGCCCTTAACCCCCAACTGCTCCAGGGGCGCCGCATAAATGTCTGACCCTTCGCTCTGAACCCCAAGCTTCTCTCTCCCCATCTGTGTGCCTGTGTGTCTCATGGAGAGCAAGCTGGGGTATGTGAAAAGAATTCCTAATGCAAGAAATTGTATTTGGCCAATAAAGTGATCTGATCTAAAATAAACCTCTGTTCATTCAGACACACACAAAGTTCTTGCTTGGTTTCTACCTTATGCACCCTGCTCTACCAGACTGGGACCCACTAAACAGGGTTTTTGTTTGTCACCTCTTTTTGTCTTAGTTTTGTCCCTGCTAACCCCACACCGGTGCTTCCCTCCCCTCGCCCGCGGCGCCTCCCACTCCACACTGTCACAGACATCAGACGTCCTTTAGCTCAGACTTCAATCGAATGTTTTGGTATATTTCCCAACTCAAAACTACAAAATAAAGAAAAAAAACTATAAAAATAACTTTTCTCAAAGTCACAGACCTAAAAAGGATTATTCTTTTTTGGCTGCGTCCACTTGCAGGAGCATTATTGGCTTTGACCAAATCTGCTTGGGCTAAATTTGAAAGAAACTCAAAACAGATTAACACACCTGACAACTGTCAAACTTGATTTCACTGCACACTAAGTTCCTCTGCTTTCTGCTGAAAGTTGATAACAGTATTAAGGCAGATCTGTTGCTCTGAACAATAACTAACCTCCTCACAGCGACCCAAACCCATTGCATATCAAATTCAGAGTTAAACCAGCCTTCATGTATATGCACTTCTTAATATGTACATTTCTTGAAAGGTTTTCATAGGCATCAATATCATGAAACATCCCCCCCGCCTCCCAGTGCCCTTCTAACTAAAAAGAGACTTGTCATTAGCATTTGGAGGTCTTTGGAAGAGAAATGAGACTGACCCCATATTTGAGTGACGGCTAGAGGGCAGTGCTGTCTAGGTGGGTTTGTCTGCAGTTAATGTGAAGTGGACAGACTGCTGAACCTGAAGTCACAAGCTCAGCTACACTGCTTGTCAATCAAATCTGGCACGTCCTCCAAACAGGCGCCTGTCACAACAGGGCAGCCGGAAAGCTGTTTATTGAAATTAAGAAAGCTACGCTTGCATATAAACCAGGTATTTCTCATGCCATTCCCCCTTTGCAACTGGTCATAAGGATGATGCACCCCAACAGACAAATGTAAATGTGGGGGAAGGGGTGAGGCATGGAGGTAAGGAGGGTCATTTATTGAAAAGTACCTGGCATTTCATCTAAATGTTTTTGTTTTTTCACTAGTTTAATCACAGTTTTGGAAGAAGGCTGCAGTTAATGTAATGGTACTGCACTTCAGTAATGAAGTTGTAGGCAACACATTGGTTCCAAAAAAAAACTCTACACAAATTCAGTTCATCCCTGTTATTAAATATTTAGAATGATCAAGAGTCAATAAGATTTCCTGTGGTTAAGTACATACAGAACCTAAAAGTTAAGTAAGAGAGACTGGAGATACCCTGTCCACCTCCACTGGGATAACATTTAACAAAGATCATTATTTTATAAAAAGTAATAGCGTGGCTTCCAAGTATAGTATGTGTGGTTTTAATGGCATTCATAATGATCCATAATTCAAGGCAGATATTTTGTATTTTAACTTTCATGACTGCCAGTTAAAAGAACACGGTGCTTATGCGTGTTTGTTACAAGATGTGATGTGTACCAGGAGGAAAAAAGCATCTCTCGTGTGCTGCTGCTTTTTTAAATAAATGCAATGGGATAAACGGGAGATTCAGAGTACTGTAGGCTTGCACAATAATCCAATACTGCTGTGAAAAAGGGAAGGAGAAACTCATTTTTTTACATTTTCACTGAAGCATTTTTTAGACTGCAATTTGAATGGCAATCTATTTTCAGTAAACATTGCTGTCAAAACAGACCAAATTAAAATCAGCTGGAAGTGTGGAAGCCAACTTGAAACTAACGCAACTATTTTGATTTCCCCATTGGTGAAAGTCCCTATCTTAAACTGGTCATGCATTGCCCATTTCAGAAACAACATCAGTTTTTGATAATATAGTTAGTGTAGTTCAATGAATCAATATTGACAATCACACAGGAGGCAAGTGAGAAATAAAAGAACAGAAAAAATCAGGTTGTGGGCACCAGGGCTCTCCCAACCTTTTCTGCTCACAACATAGGCAATGTCAACTTCTTGTAACGTGTCAAAAGATTTTGAAATGATCAGCACTATTATTGCAAGAAATAACCATTATTTTGAACAGCAGCAGACTACAATTCTGACTAGAATTTAATTAAACAGAACAGTTTCATGTTTGGTTCACTGCTGGAAAGAGCTACACCTGTCTCCTGAGCCACACTTTTTAAATGCAATCTTGTGTGATTCCACAGCACACCCGTAACCTTTTCACAGCTTGCAGACAGCTTGGGAAGGACTGGTATTCAGCAATGAAAACAAAACACTAGAGGTACTGAAGAGGCAATAAGCCAAACGTGGAGCACAGGATTGCTGAGTCAGAAACAAGGAGAATTATAACTAAACCTGTGTATCTTGAACAGGCAGATGGATTATGTTGTTGCTTAAAAAGACAAGGAATAGCATCTAGTCATTTGCTAAGGACTCAAAATGTGGAGCTGGTATAATGAAAAATGTTGACGTACCAAAACACTGGTATTACATTTATAATGAGCAGGTGGAAAATTCTGTAGAAACAATTCTTCGCAATTGTAAACCAAGCACAAAACATGCAACATATCTTAGTCAATGGAGGAAAACAGAAACAATGGCTAAAAATATTGAACATTCAGATTTTGTGCTTCTCTCATTAATAAGTTGTAAGATGTTTAAAATAATCTAGACTGAGATGTTGCAGTTATTCAATGAATAAAACAAAGTCTTTATAATCATTCAACTGCCTGGGGAAATTTTTCCATTTAGTATTACCTGTGGGAAATCCAAAAACATGGTGAAAAGATGACTTTCAGCTGAAAGGTGGGAGAAGCACTGACTCCAGAATCTGAATGTAAGCTGCCATCTGCTGCTTGACCCTGGCAGTGGTGTGGTTGTGGTAAGGAAAAGTACACCTATTCTCCCTTTATATCCTGCTTGCTCTTAAACCTCTGTTTTAAAGAGGTGGAATGGTATTTGGCAATTCGCAGGGTATAGTAAATGCAACTTGGTTGCTAGCTATACCCCTTTTGTGATTAAATTGATTAAAATGCTACGACAGTGAATAAGGCCACTGTTTAACTGGAGCTAGACTCCAGTTAGACTAAAAAAACATGCAATAAAATCAGTTTTACAATAAAATCAGTTTTTTCTTTCTGCACTCACTGCCATGCATTTTATGCCATAGTTCTGTCTAACCTGAGGGCAATTGAACCCGGCTATTAACAGCTTGTCATGCTATGGTGAGGTTCTATTCCAAGCTGCAGGTGGGACAACAGCTGAGCTCGCCACAGTATTTTACTGGATTCATGGCCTGGCAATTTTCACCTTGGACAAGCACAGCAAGATACACTGGATGTCTGTGTTGCTCCAGGAAAAGAAAGGGAAGGCATTTGTAAGCTTAGAAAAGAGAACAAAATTCAACCTTATCTGGTCTTGAACAGTTCACACAGCAGCACCGTCATTAATCTTACTTTGATTTAACAGGGGGACAGAATTGAGAGTATTTTCTTGATTCATAAACCCAGGAACTGTCTTTGCCAGTTAATACATTAACTGGGCCAGATGCTTTGAATTCAAAGTTATCTGCTCATTCTGTTTTATAGTAAAGACTGGAGTGGCCTTGAATGCCTCTGACTATTGCGTGAAGGGTAGATTTTTCTGGAATCGGCAAACATTGCAGCTCACTCTTTTTGTTCCACTCTGTATTGTTAACAGTTACAGTATACAGTATGTATAACCACATGCATGACCATCACAAAGTCAGCCAGGTCAGTGATAATCCCACATAAAAGAGAAAATTTTGTAACGTCTGACACAGATACACAAGGCATTCACAGGACTCAATTCTAAATGATCACGTAAACTTACACTGGCCTCAGTGACAACACTACCCTCAACTTAATAATACAATATTCATTCAAAATTTCACAGATGAAATGCAGGTGATTATAAAAATTTAGCTCACTGTTGGTTGGATTAAGAAGGGAGTTCCATCAAAGTGTGATCAGGGAAATCTAGCTATGAATCTCATTCCAGCTCACAGTGTTTTCTGTGCCTCATCATTTATCTGGTAAAACAGAAGCTCTTTCAAATACAAAAAACAAAACAATTCAACAGCACCTTGCAGGTCCTTATACATTTAAGATAAGCAAGACAAAGATGCGCACATTCCCAAAGGTCCCCCAAAATACCAATCTGAGAATACCAATCTATTGCAAATAGTACAACACGACTTTATGTATTGTATATGGAAAAGGATTTGATTTGTGAAATCAGCCCTTTTTGGACAGGATCAATAATTATATTTATTGCTAGACTGCTGCTTATACTGGTATTGTACGTGAATACAGTACATCTGTACTTGTAACAGTGCAAAACTTCAAATTGAGCCATTTTAATGAAGGATTTACACATTCACAAGTACAGTCTTTCCCCATAAATTCCACCTTGGTCCCAACACGGATTTATACTGAGTCACATCAACTTGTAAATGACTGCAAATGAAAGAAAACAAGAGTCAAGCCTATTAACCATTTTCCCAGGAGAGACCTCTCTCCTTCTCTGTATTTTTCAGGTGTGCGTCTTTGAGAAGAAGTAGATTCCACAACAAAGTATAAAGAAATTCAATCATTCTAAGGCACGTGTAATAATCTTTCAACTGTAATAATAACAAAATATTGAGAGGAGCAAGTGGAGGTGTTTTGGGCATCTGGTGAGGGTGCCTCCGGCTGAAGTTGTACTAGTTATGGCCTGTTGGGAAGAGACCCCAGGACAGACCCACCACACACTGGAAGAATTGTATCTATCAGCTGGCCTGGGAGCACCTGGGAGTCCCTTAGGAGGAGCTGGAGACTGTTGCCGGGGAAAGGGAAGTCTGGTCTGTTCTGCTCAGTCTGTTACCATCGTGACCCTCACCAGAAATAAGCCGTTAGAAAATAAGATGAGGTGATATCAGAATAAAAATCCCTTCTCTGCCAGATTCCTTGGTAACATCCTGGGATGTGAAGCAAAGAATCAACACTGAAGATTAAAGCAAGTCTGTGATAAAACTGAAAAGCATAAATCAAGAAAAAGGTACAAACATTGTCAAGTCTCTGAATACCCCTGTGAGCTTTATGAAAAGCTGCATCATGCCACCCAAACACTGCCTCCAAACTGAGCAGCCAGGCAAGTATGAAAGTGGTGAGGGGTGCCACTGGAACATTATTCCCAACAGCTTTGAAAGTGCAGAATTCAATGGCTGAGACGGGAGAAATAGAAGTGGCAGGGTGGCAGCAAAGAGGCCACTACTAAAAATAAGGAATCCTAAAGACCACATGGAGTTTGCAACAAAGCATCTGAGTGATCCTACAAATATGTGGCAAAAGGTGTTGTGGTCAGGCCACATAAATTGGACCTTTTTGGTCTAAATGCCAAGTGTTACGTTTGATATGGACCCAACACAGCACATCTCCCTGATCATCAGCATCACTACAGTCAAGCACGGTGGCCACATTATGCACTGGAGATGTATCGCGGAACTGGAGAGCTTGTTAGGATTGCAGGAAAATCAATGGAGCAAAGGGCAGGCAAATACTAGAGGTGAACCTGTTCCAGTCCGCTGAAGGCAGACAGCTGGGGGACAACACTTCACCTTTCAGCAGGACAATGATTCAAAGCACAAGGCCAAAGCTGCACTGGAGTGGCTTAGGAATACGGAGGTGAAAGTCCTTGAGAGGCACAGTCAATTAGCTGACTTGAATTCTATCGATATTCTGTGGAAAGACTTGAAAACTAATGTTTATAAGTGGTCCACAAGCAACTTGAGAGAGCTTGAGCCAATCTGCTACGAAGAATAAACAAAAACACACCAAGCTGGTGTGTAAAGTTGATAGAGAGACTTAACCGAATAGACTTGTAGCTGTAATTGCTGCCAATTCACAAGTCTGGCTACTTACTGTATGCAATCAACATATTTCAGTTTTCTCTCTTCAGTTTTTGCTGACATTGACTGTAACTTTTCTTACCCTTAGAAGTCTTCAGTCTGAGCACTTAGGTTTTGTATAATATATTATGTTTTGAAAAGAACATGCATCATTTTGCAATTCCACAAAATGGGACCTTTAGGAAGGGTCTGAATACTTTTGCATGGTCCTGTACCTGTATGACTTTTTTAAAGGTTTCCTTGAGTAACTCATTTATGGTTCACAATGTAAAAACTGCAGACCAGAAGAGGCTATTTGTGCCATCTGGCTCATTAGTTTGCTAGTGTCCTACCAATTCAAGAACTTCAAACATTGTCTACTCTAAAGTATCCAAGGAAATAAGGGAAATAAGGGAAAGAGGGGAACCAGCTTTCAAAACAGTGGCTGGTAGCTTTATTCCAGACATCTGTAACTGAATACAAACTAATGCCTTCTGCTCTCAGCCATGGAAATAGTTCCCTAATTACATCCTCATCCTCTGGTCCGCATTTCTGGGTTGAGCTTGAAGAGTGATTTGGGCACTTTTAGTGTATGTTATTCAATATAAATATCTCAATTAAAGTTATTGACAGCTCACAGGAAAAGGGAAATTAGAATAAAAGAGCATTAGTCACACATTAGGAAACAACATTCCTAGTACAGAAGGAATTAACTCAGGAAAAACTCTCTCAGGAAATAATCATTTGTTTATTGATTCATATCAAATTCCTAGCAGCAATTAGTAACAGAATATCCGAAACGCAGATAATTCAGAATCAGATAATAGCACCTGTAGTGTATAGTACTCAGTCCAAAAATCTATAGCTTATTGTGGTTTTAATTATTTATGGTTTTCTGATCACAAGGTCCAGGTAGAGATAGAAAATGATCAAACTTAACTCTCCATTTCGTTTGTTTGAAGACCCTGATTATCCAAAGCTAACCTTGCTTTACATTGCTTTTAGTTTTTGTTTCAGAAGGGAAAAATGCAGAGATGTATAAAAAACACATTTAGCTAAACCCTAATTTATCCAATCCAGTCTCCAATGCTTTTTTAATACTTAAACTGAGTGTTTTTATTCCTGTTTTAATGTTGCAAAAGCCTTATGCTTACATAAATTGCTAGCTTATCAACACTAAGGACAGAAAAATCTGACATGAGTCAGTATTGACATTTAAAACAAATTACATAAATGAGAGTTTTATTGAGGAAATAATCACTAATCTCACAGGAAGACAGCTAAAACTGACCCTCATCTTTAATTGTTGCAGGTAACACAGAGACAACGCTCAGTATTAACAAGCACAGTATTTTCAAGCTCCCTGAAGATATGCAAAACAAATAAGGTAAGGGTTTTAGTGCAATTAGCTTCATATGGATTGATGGTGAATATTCCATAAACAACCAAAATTAATTGAAGAGTCTGATGATGTATAACCATAAATAGTCATATACAAAATTAGTCCTGACAAATCAAGATAGATGTGTTAATTAAACTAAAGTCGTAACAATGTTAGGTCAAAGCAAAACATTTCTTAAGAATCTAAATCTTGTTTTGCGATCTTCTCAGTGAACCAGGACAAATTGTTTTCTAGTTCATTACTCATTAAAAATACTAGTTATCCATCAACCGCTTCTTCCAATTCAGGGTTGCGGGGTAGCTGGAGCCTATCCCAGCAAGAAACAGGTGCAAGGCAGGATACACCTTGGACAGGATGAGTGTCCATGAAAGAGCAGATAGACAGACAAGCACGACGAGGCCAAATATCCCAGAAGCCAATTAATCTACCAGTGTGTTTGGACTGTGGGAGGAAACCGGAGCACCCAGAGAAAACACACACAAACTCCACACAGACATCACCCCAGGTGTGTAATTGAACCCAGGGCCCCTGCGAAGTGAGGCAACAAGAGTGCCACTGTGCCACTCGAATATTAGTCATACAACAGAACATCTAAAAGGACTGAAACTCTAAGCTCTTCTTGCTAAAATTTAAAACTTGCATGGTATTAAAACTTGTTGATATGCATGATAAATATACAGTACAAATAAAACGTATTTTTTCCAGAATTCTATTTTAATGCTATTTTTATGACTTACACAGAAAGGTATATGTAACAGTACTATGGAGGACATTGCCAAGGAAAAGCATGTGACTCATCACTTCACTTTTCAAATACTAGAACAAATCTGACTGAGTTTTAGAGCACCTTTATGATTCTGAATAAATCAAGTAATGAAAAAACTGTGATGCAATCAAAGGCAGAAAAGAATAAAAAAACAGCCATCATGTCAGTCTCTATATTCAAACTACAAAGCCTGAACACAGAAATGTCACTCTCTTTAAGTCTGATGATGGCTATAATGTTGCAGGACTTGATAAATGCCATGAAATGTGAATTTAGCAATAAGGTGACCAAACTGTTCCATGGATAAGGGAAAGCGTCATGTTTGCTTGCCTGCCTGCTCAGATGTTCACATTAAGCAACAGAGCTGTCAGTCTTGATGAAGCTAGAACAGACCTCTGATGCTCCCCTCTCAAGCTTGTGTGTTGAGATAACAGAGCAAGAAAAACCAAAAAAAGAAGAGGAAAGATTTTAATCACTTATTGATATGCAAATTGAATGTATGTTGAAGGAGCTTATTCTGCAATTTAGAAAAAAGTAATTATTGTCATGTTTCATCTTTTTAAAAATATTATCTCATATACCTTGCCTCTTACTCCTATTTTTTCCATGCTAGCTTTATAACTTTACAACTAACTCGCAACACAGAAAGCATAACCAAAATGTTGGGAATCCAGGAGTTGTAAGGGTTTTATCAGTAAACATTCTTTTAAAGGTTTTTTTTTACTCAGTTTCATTAGTCATTGGTGGTCATTTTTATGTCAAATAAGCCAAAAAATTCCCCAGTATTTTTCCTTTCTCCATTACTAACTGACAAAAATGGAGCTCATGTGGTCCTCTTCATGTTTTGACAATCTAACCATGGAGGCTGACATCATGAAAAGAACTCAAACCACACGCAACTTGAACCTAACCAGTACATATTGTGCAACACAAAAATCATGGTCATGTCATGGTATAACCAACAAAGGATTCTGCTATGGGTTTCATTAACAGATGATGGGCAATACAAGTGCAGTTAATATAAGAAATACAAATGAGAGGAGGCCATTAGACTCATCTATCTCACTTCGGCAGTAGTATTAAACTAACGGTACTAAGAGTATCATCCAACTGTTTATTGACAGAAGTCAGGGTATTGGCTTCAACAACATGGTGGGACAGCTGGTCTCTGCCTCCCAAAATCCCTTGGGTAAAGAACAGCCTCCTCTCCACACTTTTAAATGTAATTTCATGTAGATTCCACTTGTGCCCTGTGGTTCACTCTCCATTCCTAAGAAATCTACTGGGTTGACTTTGCCAAAGCCTGGGAGGATTTTGAAAACTTGTCCCTTCGTAATCTCCTCTCTTGAAGACAATAGAGGTTCAATTCCTTCAGTCTGTCAGAATGCATCTGGTTGCTCTTCTCTGGTCTGATTCCAGAGCAGCAATATCTTCTGTACCTGTATAATGTGATGACCAAAAATTGCACTAATTTAAGCCTTACTAGCGAGTAACAATTTTTCCAAGTGATTTAAATTAAATGATTTCAACGATATATCATAGCATTGTTTGCCTTTTCGTTTCCCCACATTGGCTAGAAGATGTAAAGAATATATCAAGTCGATACATAAGAAGTCTCTTCTAGCTCAGTGTTCTGTATTTAAAGGTTGTTTTTTTACTGCACGCAAACCTCTACATTTGTCTACATTTAACACCATAGATGTTTGACAGGTGTTAACCCAGTCATTAAGTTTACCTACATATTTGTGAATTTCATTCGCTCAGTTAAGTTTTCTCACTCTTCTTATTGATGGGTACTACATTAGCTTTTCTCCAGTCCCATTGTAATACACCTGTTGTAGAATGATTTGAGTCACTGGCTTCTGCATAACAACTAAACTGAAAGAAAAGACAGATGCTATTTCTCAAAAGAAAATATTTTTATCCTAATTTTTATATTTTAATATTTAAGTATTTTAAATATGATAAATACTTAATATTTTAGCCTAATATTGTGCAATGCATTCCTGACATTTGTTAAAGTATACTATTCTTGTACCTTTCAAAGTTCTTTTTTTTTTTACAGTTCCAGATATTGAAGCCGATTTGTTTTTTCATTGCTGCGAACCAGAATAACATTTTCAACTAAAAAGTACAGCCTAAAAAAACCAGGAAAAAATCGTATAACTCTGGGAAACCGTTTGTTGGAGTAGCACAGCAGGTACATAAGATCACTTTATTGGCCATATACAATTTCTTATATTAGCATTTGGTACATTTCATATCGTTTTGATTTTTAGGGATCAGATATGTGAAATTGCAGGAATATTCACCTGTTTACTTCAGAGCGTGCTAAGGAGAAGAAACTCAGGGCATTGTCAAAGATCTGCACCGGAAGGTCAGGCAGAGAATGCACTGGCCTGCAGCAGGGCTAGGCTGAGAGCAAGCTCAGCAAGCATGAAGAGACAGCTGCCCTTTGCTGTTTGTGTCCCTTCACATGCTGCTGTCTAAAGCTTACCAACAATGACGGTATCACACTGCCTAGCTGATCCAGGACAGCTCTGTGCAGTAGACACTTTACTGTAAATTGCCCGAGGGCTGGTTTACTTCTGAACAATTGCTTTGCCTTGACTTAAAAAAAAGGAAAGCGTATCGGTCCTCTGACTCAGTGTTTGGGACACAAACCCTGAATGACAATTTTTGCTAAATGTCAAATAAGGATGTGGGGAACAAGCATAAAAACACAGATGTTTACAAAAAAAACTCTCCTTTTTATTTGGCTCATTTATGTTGCTGCTAGTGGCTAATTGATAAGAGGTATATAAAAAAGGCTTCAACAACATGGCTGCACAGTTTGTTCCAGACTCTTACAACTGTGTGTGTGAAAAGGTACCTCCTGTTCTCAGGGGGAAATACTTTTCCCTGCCGATTCCTTAGGCTTGTGTCCTCTCCTTCTCGTTTCCCTACTAGTCTAAAGATGCCTATTGGGTTGACTTTGTCAGCGCCCTGAAGGATTTTGAAAATCAAACTTTATATCCCCAGTTCCAACAGTGTGTATTTTATATGTTCCTGCTGAACTCAACACAAGCAAAAGAACTGTAATTTTCATCTTACACCTGAGATTTTCTAAACTGATAAAGAATTTAGACTTTTAATTACAGTACATCACAGGGATGCGATGTGATTAAGCAAGTACCCACCAGACAACAACAGAGAATTCTAATAAATTGAGTGGGGCGAGCACTGAGGACAACAGAAATATAAAGACATAAAGTGAAAGGGGGGGGAAGGAATATTAGATATGCGATGCAGTTCCTCCATGGAGAATGCTAAAAATTAAAATGAGCTACAAGTGTAGGATGAGCCTCAAAACGCACAAGAAATTATACACACTAGCCCAAGTAGTGCTGGGTGGATGCCACCGTGATCTACAGGAAGGAGAAGTTCAATTTGCTGTCAGCACTGGGCTAGATGGAGGTGGCCAATTTTCTTCCGTTACTCTGCAACAATGATTTTGCAGCTCACCGGGATTATGCAGGTTTTGGCAGGAACAGCTACAGGCACAGTAAGTCCGTACTCCTTTTATCACTTATGTTCAGTCTTCATCCATGTTCAAATTGGCTAGAGAAGAAAGCAGCCTGTTCATACATCTTGGAGGGCACTGTGCATTTCTTCACAATCAGTGCCGGAGCTTGCTGCTTGGATACACAAACTACCACTTGACTAAACGATCCAAAAAACAGAAAATGTATCTGAAAGGCCAGAAAAAACTACTACATAGAGGTCTTGTGGCTCGACCAGCTGAATAACACAATATTTGATTATCCCTTTGGTTAATTTAATATGCTTTCATGAAATGGACTTCCAGAAACAAATAGGTGTATGTTTAGCCCCAAAACTGTGACTTTTAAAAGTTTTCTTACAGTTTTCCTTTTGTGGTTTTCTGAGTCGTATTTGCAGTATCAAAATTTTGTATTCAGCTACAGTATTTTAGTTGGCACATTTTTTCCCTAATCTTCTGTATCTTAATTTAATGCAGCTTGTTGGATTAGAAGGAGTCGTGGGATGTCTTGAAAGAGAGTGACGAGTCGTCCCTATCACATCTGGTAGGAAAGAATAATGATATGTCATCTCCTGTTGCCATGTGATTAATGGCTGACTGAATAGTTATACAGTACATATATATAAGAAGAGATGGGAACCAGTTTAAAGGTGTAGAGACAAGTGACTCTGACAGGCAGTTATTTGGTCTTCACATATCCAGCAGAAATCTATGGTGAATCTAAAAATAATTAAAAACTAAAATTAAAAACACAGACCTTTTTAAATCACACTGGACACATTTTTATCATACTAATTCCCTAACTATTTAAAGCTTTATGGTAAGTTGGCAAGTGCCTAAGCCTTTCTGTTTTAAACACTATAGTGTGTACGTTCTTCACTGGAACCAACATAATAAAAACATAATCTTTGTTCAACTCACATTCATATACCACATTCAAGGCTACTGCAGTTATTCCCCGTCTTTTTTAGGTCATTTGTATTTGAAGGTCTCTTGAGCTAGCTATAAAAAAAACTGCCTGATTAAAATCAAGCAGACACATCAAAGACTGCACTTTGAAAAATGATGAATGTAGCTCAGGGCCGCAGTAAGGTTAAGCATTTCATAAAATGACAAAACCCTACCAATTATTTCCTTATACCTAAGATGAGAGTGTTCATGAAACAGTTGCGGTGTTTAAGTCAATCATAGTACTCGACTGCTGTTGAGTCGTAACACTGCTGGTCTGTGATCTGATCTGAGAGAGCCAGTGCAGACTTGTCCTTACACCAGTCTTGTGCACATAGACATATATATACAGGAGATAAATGAAAACTAAAATGGCTCTAAGACTGGTTTTAATGAGGTGCCCAGCAGCAAATGTTTCAACAATAAAATAAATGATCACTGAGATTCAAGATGCTTTAACCCTAGGTCAAACCGCTCAATGAATTTGATCATCTGTATGGTAGTCCACTCTCTTAATTCACTCTTCGGAGTTGAAGACCAAAGATAATTAATAAAGGGATTTTCCCATTCGATTTGGCCTATGTCGGTCTCTGTGGGCTTCTTACCGGTGCGTGTTGGTGCTTAAAATCTAAAAGAAATGGCACTGCAGAGTCAGTACAGGAAAATGCAGTATTATTTAGGAACACCCCAAGTCCATTTAGCTATTGATGAGAGGATAACCCACCTATCCATCCATTTGCAAGCAATGGGTACAAGGCAAGGTACATTTTGGATGGGACACCAGTCTATCACAGGGCACACACAGACACAAACACACACTCACACTGTCTTTGTCTTGGATTGTGGGAGGACACTGGAGCAACAGAAGGAAACCCACACGTAAACAGGGAGAACATACAAACACCCCAGAAGCACCCCAGGAACTTAACCTAGCGTCCCAGTGCTGAAAGGTAGCAATGCCAACCACTGGGTCACCAAACCACCCCGATAACCCATTCATATAACACAAAACTCGGAAAGTTTTATGGTCATGGTATTTTTTGTACACATGCAAAAAATGGTTACAGATTGTGAATTGTTGGAGCGCTGTGGTTAAACAGAGAACTTAAGTCATCCGATTTGAGCTACTCAATCACTTCCCTGAATATAATCCTTGACACTTTATCCTTTCCCACATTATGTAAAAGTGATGAACTACTCATAACCATTAAACACATTAATAAACTATGTCCAAAAGAGAACAGATGAACAGACCAAGACAATGGAGCATTCAGAGGTCATCTGACGATGTACTGTACTCTACATTGCTGGCACTAAATATAATGCTTCATTAAACTTTATAGCTGTATGTAAGACGGATTTTATTTTTAATTCAGCACAAAGCACAGTTAGAGTCGTTGGAACTTTTAACACCGTCTCACAGCTTATACAGTATATACAAATTAGATTACATTACGCACGCAAGCGACTTTGTACTTCCAACTTTCTTCTGTCTAAAGGAACAAATATCAAATTCTTAGAACTGAACTACCTTGTGTAGTTCTAAACCATTCTTTGATTCTATAAATTATGTTAAGCACAAATTATATTTCTACAATTTTTTTATCTTCATACTGAATTTAAATAATATATTTTTAGCAGTATAAGGATAACTTTTCACTTAAACTATTTTAAGTGAATTTCTATGTTTTTAATAAAAAGAATCTGCAGCTGTTTTGTTCTTAAGGTATTGTGAGATGCAAGATGACAGCCTTCAGTTTTCTGGTTTCTTTTACCTTTCTGCGCTATTCAGTAGATTCTAAATTGGATTCATAAGTAGATATGATGCAAATAGATCAGGTTGCAACGAAAGTCAATCACCAAGAGAAAATGGAGTCACTCTCAGTATCAAAAAGGCAGGCAGTAAACTCACAAATGCCAAAACTGAAGTCCACACAAGTTATTGTTGATGTGCATACGAAATGAAGAGGAAAGTGAAAAAAGTATAAACATTTCTCTGTCAGAGCCAAAAATATTTTAATGTAACTTCTGGAAATTCAGGTTACTTTATTTCACTATAATATAACTAAAAAACTTATATGCTGAACCAATTAGAGAGAATGTCGAAACAAAAAATATTTAAAATATTAGATTTAAACATTAGATTTATTATTCATCATTTTATAAACTGTAAGTGTTGCCATCAGGACATGAAATTGTTTTATCACATGCTTATGAATTCACATTTACTATAAGCGTCCAACAGAACTGTAGCACATTCCCAAATAACAAACTCCAGTTAAAAAAGATTTAAAAAAAAATCAGGAACAGAGCCACACCAGTATTTTATGTGTATAGAACTGTTAAGTTAATTTGTCATGTTGTGGAAGTTTGTGTGTTTTCTTTAATTTGTATGAGAGAGGTTAAAGAGAAAAGTTTTGGTTTACTCCTGTAAAATTCCAGTTATAAATTTCCCTTTAAAGCTTCATTTCTGGTTCAGAATGTGAACTATTCTGATTTTCTCTACACACATTGCAAGATCTTTCAAATAAGGATAAGATGTTTATTTTGAAATCTGAAATAAGTACACTTATTTATTTACTTATTATTAAATAAGTAAACTAATAATTTATTTGAAAATATAATTTTTGAAAATGTAACTGATTATTGCATTTTTTTTAAATAACCAGTACAATACAGTACATTGCTTATAATGATTAAAAAAGTGGGGGTTCAACATGACAAACCACAGTACATTTATTAATGGTTCACTGTTTTTTGAAGTAATAAAGATCTGTAAATTGTTAAAGCATTCTACCTATCTAAATTCATGTTAATTTAAATTACAAGTAAACATAAGGACTTCCTGCTGTCATGTATGCATATATCAGTAGATGACAATTAAAAAAGGCAGTAAAACCTACAATAGTCCAGAGAAGTACAAAGGACTCTCTGACAGTTTCACTTTCACCTGAGACCTTGTGTTTCTCTAGTCTTAACTTCCCCAGCCCTTTGTACATAATAACACAAAACTTTGCATCCTAGTCAGACATTCAGCATTCTGATGAAGCAGATATTACATCCGATTCCCCTAAACCTGAAAGATCTTGCTGTTCAAAATCTATCGCCTAATTTTGAAAAAAGTCAGATGCACCCTTTTTTCCACTGCCATTATTTTACTTTCAGTCAACCTCACATGAACAAAATCATTTACATAACTGCTCTGACAGATACACAGATCGCAGTGCAAGAGGGTGGAAAACAAGGCTATAATTTACTCAAAATAATACAGCAAAAGTATATTAAATTTGAATCTTGTGCAATATAATACAAGTCAGGTATTCTCTTTTAATCTGTGCTGTATCCTGATGAAAGATGCATTTAATGTGAAGGACAAAAGTGTCTGCAGGTTGAACTTTTGAACTACTATCAAGTGCAATTGGCCACTCGATGCGCATCTTATTGCACCATCATTAAATGTTCATGCTGCCCTCGGCTACCTTGTTGTATTTAGCATTTTAGCAGCTTTCACTGCATTTTGTCAAGTAATGAAGTATAATTACAGAGAAATTATTCTGAAGAGCACTCCACTAAATAAAACTCAGTACCGGCTCCATGCATAATGCCCACACTGTATTAGATAGCACTTCACAGAAAATGAACCCCTAAAAAACATCACATTGTTATGGACTTAGCAAGAGTAGATGAAAAACACAAATTAAATTAAGTGGCAGATTTTGAACAGCAAGTTCTTTCAAGTTTGGGGGAATCGGATATAAGAACTTAGAAAACTGAAAGTCTGAGAAGGATGCTAAACTTTGTTACTCTGTACAAAGCGCTGGGAACATTAAGACTAGAGAAACAAAGGCTCAGGTGAAAGTGAAATTGTCAGAAAAGGTAAAAGGGACTCCTCTGCAATTCTCAGAATTGTTGTAAGTTTTACGGCCTTCCTCTGGCTTCACAATTTTAGTCGCTACATTATAGAAAAAAAGCTGCTTTTTATAATCAGCCCAGAGAAGAGCAACCAGATGCATTCAGTGACTTAAATGTCCTTTATTGAGAGGATGAAGGGACTGAACCATTTTAGTCCTGAAAGAGAAGACTCTGAGGGAACCTGATACAAGGAATTGACAAAGTCACCAGCATTCTTCTGAACAATGAAACACAAACCAGAGGACACAAGTGGAAACTATTGTATGTGATCGTGGATATACATTCGAGAAAAGGAGGCACTTCTTTACCCAAAAGGGTATGAAAGAATGGAAAAGGAAACCCAGCCATGTTGTTAAACCTGATACCTGGTTTCTTTTCAATCTATTAGTAATATTAGTAATAGATCCAAGGATCTCATCTAGCCGTTTCTTGAAAAGAAACCATGTATCAGGCTTAACAGTATGGCTGGGTTTCTACTAAAGTTTGACTGCTCTCCCCCCAACAACAGAGGTCCTAGCTATACAATTCCAGCACATTATCCATCCATCCGTTTTCCAGCTGCTTCATCCACTACAGGGTTGTGGAGCAGCCGAAGCCCATCTCGAGCCAACCAATCCGCACAAAGCAGGATACACTCTGGAGGGCACACCATCCACACACACGCACACACCAGGGCCAATTTTCCCAGAAACCAATTAAACTACCAGTATGTTTTTTGTGATTTCTAATTCTGTTCACCAAGACAAAATGGAACATAATCAATTTGGAATTAGTGTAGCCTCTTAGCTAGTCTCCAATTTTGTCAATCTTGTAAAAGAATGAACAGTTTAGGGGAGATGAAACACTGCTGTGTACAACACCAGTGTAACATCTGGTCTGGAAAAGGCGAACAGTTGTTTTTTTCACCGAGGCTGGCTACCTTCCCAGAACAAGGGCAAGAAAAACGTTTGGGGGTCAAAACCAGAAGGGCCAAACAAACTATACACATTTAACACACAGAACACGAACAGGGATATAATACTTTAGTGGTGAGGTGTAATACTCAAAATCAAAAATTGGCTAACATTACATGTTCCTTACATACACTATATTCATACTCCATGTCCAAGAAACAATGAAATATAAAACTTCTCATGCAAAAAATTGGAAAATTTTCCTTGTCTGAGAACAAAAAAAAACTCCAAACGTTTACCTTCAGGTCTTACCTATCACTCACCTTACCTATCAGGAAAATGCTGTATGACATCAATCCATCATCCACTTAAGGTCAGTGATTCACCTGAAGGCTACCAACACATTCAGCCAGTGATGTTTATGTAACTTTACAAAAAAGATGAGCAAATGTCAATGTGCCTCCTTCATATAAAATGTTCTCAATGTGGCTTAGTCAAACATTTGGAATGGAAAGTTATTAACCACAAAATACCAAAGATGACACCAAGCTCAGAGAATTGTCAAACTAGGGCATCACTTTTTATCAAGCAAATACTCAACATCAACCTTTGCCTCTCATGAGAAAAACAAAAAAAACTCAATATTCACACCACTACAGCTTCGCAACGCAAGGACAGTCAGCTGAGTTCTTACAAAAAGACAGGCTTTGTATGCTTTATAAGAGTCTTGTCTGATTTCTGTAATTTACAGACAAGTGGACTAAATTTACCATTTATGTGAATTTACAGTATACATTTTGACACATTCAAAGGAAACACTCGGAAAGTACAAGAAAATAAAGAGAGTTACCTCTACTTCCAGGTAACCTTTCTATAGGTTACATGTGATGTAGTGAGAAAGCCACTATCTTGGCTCAAAACCTATACTCAATGGTGGCATTGGAACAAGATGGTCAACCGAAAATTGGAAAGTGCTGTGAATGAGATATAGCTGCACTCATTGAGTCTAGAGCTGGAGTCCACAAATCTAGTTTTCTTTATAACTAAACCCTTAATCCCATAAATGAATTAATCATTTTTGTTTAACTGGACAAGTGGAAGCCCTTCCTTTTTTTTCTTAAGCCGGAGTTTTAGAGAAAGCTAAAACACCTGCTGGACAGCAGCATTTGAGGACCATAGTGCATGAGAAGATCTAAAGACAGAAGCACTCAGTCTTTCCTGGAAGTGGGCCATCGTAAGAGACCAAGGATTCCAGAAGGGGTTTACACATAATCAGCAGACCAAAGGCAGAACCACTTAAAACACCAAAACCTAAGAGGGCTTGCTGGCAGTGTAAGTGTATGGACAAAGAATGTAGGTGAGAAAGGGCCTTGTCACAAGGGAGTTCACTACCATAGTGCAAAATGCACCATTACAGTTCTGAAAAAGTACAAATCTAGTCTGTCTTTATGAAGGTTAGATCCTGGTCAGTGGCAGGGTGTACCAGTCTACAGCTGTTCTATGCTGTCAGCACAATGGTGACAAGAAGAACTTAAGCAAACACGTGCCAGGCGGATTGGCTGTGAGTGTGAGTGGGCTGTCAGGGCACTTTAAAAGAAGGTGGAAAAATTACAACTGAAGGCCCCCTCCCAAGGAAAAGGATGTCACAGGATCCTCCTCAGCATGGAAGACCAAAACAGTTCAGCATGGGATTCAAAGTGACATTTCTGCATGCGAAGAACAATGTACGCAAACACTCTGTAAAAAAAGATTCAGTTCTCCATGAATCCATATACAAAGAGGGAGGATCTTGGCTATATATTGTGGTGAGAACTATATTGCTGTGCCATTATGTAGTGCTTTCAAAAAGGGAGAGTTTTTATGCTAGGCTTTGTTTTATCGTTACTTTTTTACCACATGAAAAAAAAATGTTTAACATTTTAAGATGTTTAATGTGCAAACACCCTTACCTCCTACTTCTGTCATTTAAATTTACTGTTACATATAAAATCCAGCAGCCAGAGATGAGAAAGGCAGCCGGTTTGCTGCCAGGGAAACTGATTTACATACAAAATGAGCAAATCCGCATTAGGCCAGTGTTGAGTGTAACGCTGCAGGCTGGAGTTGTAAATATAAATAACAGCATAATTTGTGCAGAAGTACTATTATCTGCAGATTAATTTTAAACTAAAACCATAAGAAATTCAAATTAAATGCCATATCTTCTCAAGTTATGCAAGTCAAATCTTGCATATAAGTCAATCTCATGTAAAGTAGGCAAGGACAGCTGAATCTGGTCCTGAGTCTTGACTGTCGCCATCTTCCTTAGATCTGTCCAACCATCAGGACGTTCCATGGTATACAGAATTCTTATTTTGATGTACAATGATGAGAAAGAAAGAAAGCGCTATTTTGTGTTTATCCATCACATTCATTTGCAGACTCGAGATAACATGTGGTGTTGCTCATAAGAATCGGATATTTGCCACTTCAAAGAGGACCGCGATCCATGTTCCCTCGGAGCCGCACAGCGACCTTGAAGGTACCGCACACAAAACATCCTAAGGATCTGGCTGCTAACTTTCTTTTGTTGAGAAAAAAAATCAAAACACGGTCACATTACCGTTTTATTTCAGAATAATTCTGCATGATTTATTTCGCTTTAACTTCCAAATCAAATCAAAATACGATCTCCATGTACACTGTCAGTGTTTTTGCCTTTCATTTCATATGTTTTGCAGTTTCGTACCCTGCAAGACAACTGTACGCAACAGGCTCATCAACAAAACTGTTTACATATGATGTTTTATCTCGGATTTTCAACAAAAAATAATCGGTTCTCAAACTACAGATCTTTCCATGTGGAAGAGAAGAAAACTACCAAAACAATAAAAATTTAATATTTTATCTTATTTTCCACTTAGCTTAGTTCAGTTATTTCTCCTAATAAGGTATTTATTGGTGGGGTATTGTTTGGCCATTCAGTCTAAAACTGCTAGAGGGAACTATACAAAATCTGCTGCAATATATTGTTCTACAAGCCCAGCGCAAGATAAACTCTGGGTCATAAGAAAGGCTGCAAACTAGAGGAGGCCATTCAGTCCATCTGGCATGTTTGGCAGTCAAGGGCTAATTAATCCAAGGATCTTACCCAGCCTTATCAGCTTCAATCACATGCGAACATGCTTGCATTAACTGAATTTAATTGTAACAATCTGAAATGCTATGGAACTGCAAATAAAACTAGGTTATAAGTGAATCAAACTTTCCCGTCACTCGTGGGGAATTTTAATTTATACTTTTGGGCATGGCCATGTTGAACATGTTAAACACCCTCACGTTGCACTGAATATTAACGTCTGTGCACAGGAGATACTCCAGTTTGCTCAGTGTGTAAAGAAACGAAAGGGAATATTGCTGATGATAACAGGATAGTTTAAGAAAACCAAAATTAAAGAGGGAACGTCAGATCGGGTACTACCATCTTTCACTACTAAGAAGTAAACGGTGGAAATTCAGCTTTAAAAAACTCGTTCATGTCACAATAACCTTTTTAGATAAATACTGTATGCTCAGCACAAGCATACAATGAGTCTACAATTCCTCCTGGACGTCTAAAAAGAATCTGTAAGTGGGAATGTATAAAAACATTCATTAATTAAACAATCAATTTCCTTGTTGCATTAACTTAAAGTGATACATTTTTTAGCTCCGATATTGTGCCTATCCCCAAGATAATCGTCTTTCAAGATCTTTGTCAAACTAATGAAGAGCAAATTCATCATCTACAGTGGTGCGTGCATTACTGCTGATCATTTTGAAAACACAAAATAAGAACACACTTTGCATGTTTGCTCACTCTCTTTGAAAGGAGAAAGGAGATAATCCAAAAATGCTCCTGTGTGCAACAATTTCATGGTCTGTTTTCAGGTGCTGCTGTCATAAAAGCAACATACTATATGGGACAAAACCATCTCAAGACTCAAACACTTTAAGCTATGTACAGAAATAACAAAATAATGACAAAAATATGACAGTTTCATCCTTGAACAGCATCAGATGCTATCAAATGATGATAAATCATTTGGCTCATTGTCAGTGCTTTCCTTGCATAATTGCTATCCTGTGCAAAGGTCTTGTCCTATGGTTTACTTTCTTAAGGTGAACCTCCGTGTCCTTATCACTGAGGTCAATAGCCCTGCTTTCATGACAGTGCCTTGGGATTTTGAATGTCAGCATAGAGGACAGGACCTTACTTGAAGGATTACAGCCATAGCGGCCAAACTCTGGTCCCCAGACAGGATGGTAAAACAAGCTCCATGCTATCAAGCAGTTCTGCTGCCAGCTCTGCCACCAATAATCAATACAGAAGTGAGGCTGACGGTCAGTGGAAAGAGATGCTGAGAAATGCAACAGGAAACAAAAAGTAATTGGAATCATATTTAAAACTACTAAACCCAAGTATTAACTTGTTTCCAACTTCTCAGCACCATTCATCTCAAAGGATTTTAGCATAAAAAACAAATTCAACCTATGACTCACTAAAATATCAAGTATTTAGGTATACAGATTTCTAGGCCAGAAAACCTAGATGTGGCACAATTTTAGTCAACTGTAGTATTTTAAGACCATATATAAATCCTGCAGTATGAATGAACAGATTGAACACAATTGTTACTATTCATGGTAACACAAACAAGTGATTAAAAAAAGTGACATTTGTTTTACATTTTTGCATTACTGCTTCAGGATTTAAAAAATGGATAATGGTCACAACACAAAATGTGCTTTTATTTTGTGATCCATGGTGCTGCTACAGTATATTGTGGCCCCAGTCCTGTAATAGCCAATATAGGGCATCAGTTCTATAAACCTTGAGCTCCTCCCACACTAAGAAATGCAGTAGATTAAACCCCATTTTAAAAATAAGTATAAACGAAGCCTGATCTTTAAAGAAAAATGGAGGGGTAAAGCAGAGCAGAGGCCTTGGGACATTCACCTCACGTTTTATTATGCTCTTGCTCAGGACACAGACTTTGCACCACCGCTTTCAATAAGGAAAATAAATTTGCCATTATTTGCTGAATTTAGAGACCTTCCTCATGATAAACATTCTGTACTGGAAACACCATCAACAGCTATTCATCACAATAAACAGAAACTCTATTCATCGCTTGCCAAAGCAATAACATGCCAAGATGTCATTTCTTTGCCTGTACTGACAAAAAAAACAGCAATAGGATACAGGTGGTGCTGAATATAACTGGATCCCTAGTGATTTAGATGTTGCCGTTCATACCCATAATTGTCTTTTTTTTGGATGCATTTTACCAATGATAAGTAGTGAATTGTACCTATGCAATCAGCCAAAATACGGACTCTCAGGTTGACTTAATAGGAAATTAAGATATGCAAAATAAATTGGGCTGAATACTTGTGGATATTCTCTTATTTTGAAACACTAATGATCTTCTGCATTGTTTAGAAAAGGAATAAGTTTGTTTCAAGCACAATCCTTATTTTACCCATCATTACTGAAGACCTAAGGTAATCATAGATATAACAAGCCAAGGGGAACAAAGATAGAGAAAATACTGTGGCTGAATTCTAAAATTAGAACAGGACAGGCCTAATCCCTTTAGCTGCGGTGTTCACATTAATGGTTTGTACAAAGCTAATAAATGAGCCGAGATCTCAAACACATTTACAGGTAATTGAAATGACATCTCAGCCTGTGGGTTTTTATAGTATGTAGATTCAGCTCGCAATGCTTTTTAGCTTTCCTCCATTTTTAAAGTATAGGATGCTTATTGAAGCAAAAGCTTATAACAATGATAGAATGAGTTCAGTGAAATGTGCTATGAACCAGTCTGCAAATTTCTCTTACAGCTGTTGGTACTGTATTTTTCAATAAACACAATAATGCAAAAGAACTGATACATTTAATGTACAAAAGGCAGTAGGTTCTGAGGTCCTTTAAAAATGTTTAAGGGAACAGCTCTGCAATTCAACAGGAATTCAATGCAGCAGGTGTGTTACCTGCTGAGCACACTGAATTTCATCTAAAGACATGACCCAACAGATTCGTAAAGTGAACAAACTCAGGTAGGTAAGGTTAATATTTTCAAAAACAGCCATGGACACCGACAGAAAATGTGTACCTCAAAAGGTCAGCTGTGGCATCTAACGTCAAAAAGGTCCTATTTTCAATGTCAAAAGTGAAACTCAAACATGTCTGGCGTCCCATCCAGGGTGTACCTTGCCTTGCATCCCTTAGCTCCCTGGATAGGCTCCAGCTGCGCTACAACTCTGAATTGGAACAAGTGGCTAGAAAATGGATGGATATATTTATACATTGTAGAATCACAGTAAGCACTGCTTATAATATCGGTGGTAATTCTCCTTGTTTGAAGTTTTGGTTTTGCCATGGAGAGTCACTCTAAGTTCAATTACATCTCCAAGCGGCCACGACAAGCCATTTGGAACCCTCACAAAACAAACTCATCATGGAATTAGAAGAAGTCCTGACTAGCCTGTACATGGGAATTCTTCTCGACCGATTACCACACAATTCTGCATTTCCCATTTGCCTTCTCGTGAATCATTTTTAGAATAATAGGAAGGAAGGAATATCGACCATATGGACTGACAGCTAAAGGATGGGACCTCAAAGTGATGCTGAGAGGCACAAACTTCCAAATAAACGTCATTGTGTTTAATTAACCTGTAGATGAAGTAATTTCTCTTTGTATCTAGACTTGACGATTAACCAATTAATATAGGGTCTTGGTTTTTAGAACTTAAAATGGGACAACAACGTCAAATATGTACTGGTTTGATGAAGGCTGCCTTCTAAGGCTAAAACATCTTATTAATGAAATATAAAAAAAAATGAATAAGTGAATTTTTAAAAAGACATCACAATATGCAGCAATTTTGATCTCGGAAAGCACCAATATGAATTTATTTTCCAGGTAAATGGAAAGTTACTATTTAACCAGTCCATGTTTCTTAATACAACATCAACTTTAAATCAACTGCTAGAATTCATTTGATACTGGCTGCAAGGCTGCAGGTTCACATGCATTTGAGTAAGTATTGTCTTGCCATGCTGACCTATTTATTTTAATAAGGCTAATTGCAGTTCAGACACAAATTACACAGGCAGAAAACAAGTCATCTCATTGCCATCAATTTAAAAGTACTGGCTGATCTCCTTTAACACTGTAAGTCAACAGTCAGTACAACTATAAACAGTCAGCAATCCTACAATCTTTCTGGTAGGATTTTATATAGATTTTGCTGGTGACCAAGTAATGCTATGACAATGATTGACAATTCAGTAATATAATGATATGGATGATATTTAATTCCTTGGTGGTCACCCTTTCGTGTTGACAGCATTGGTACTCTCACAATATTACAGTATATCGTTACAAATAGGGGGTTATGAAAATGGTGAATAACCAAAAATGACCAAGAAGATTAATAAATAAGTAAAATAAAAAATCATAACCCCAAACTTATAAATAAATTTGCCAAGAATATATCTGAGCAGTTAATATAGTTAGAGGCACATGAATTCTTTGTTGTCTGGCACAGCTTTGGTGAAAAGAGCAATAATTCAGGCACACTGGGGTTAAACAAATATTTATTAACAGTGACAATGTACACACTACACACAATATAAACATACAGTATAACACAAGTTACCCTATTTACAAATAAGGCATTCCAGAGGCCTATGACCTGACCACACAGAAAAACCTCAGACTGCTACCAAGTATTTGATTGTTAAATAACACCTAAAAAGTCCAGAAGAAGAGAAAGCTGCCTAATAAATCAAACAGAATATAACCTGCAGTAAAATCTCTTTCTGCAAGCCCAGATGCCACAAAATAAATGGGAGCCTATCTCCCTATTCTAAAATCTATCCACAAACCAGGAGAAGCCATTTTTAACAGAGGGATTCTTTACACAGGAAATCAGAGTTCCCGGAAATACCACAGAATACCAAGGTACAAATACTTATCTTTCCAGGTGATCAGGATCAAGGAGCTCTCACCTTCTCTCTTTTCTTGTTCTCCATCTTTTTCCCCTTCCTCTGGTTGTCTCCCTTCCTTTTTCTCTCTCTCTCTCCTCTCTTCCTTTTAATGTCCAGTTCCTGGACTGTTGACTGACACTTAATCATTTACCGAGACTTTAATTAATCAGTATTTAATTTAATTAAGATGAAATATAAGGTTGCTTTGATCACTGAAACCGGGACCATTACATCTCAGCAAAGACCGCCTTGCTTGGAAGCTGGAAATGTTGACACTAGCCTGGTCAGTAGGTGGCCCTTGTAGCTAAATTCCTAAAGACACTTCATAACAATATCTATATAATGAGACACACAGAAGTATAATCTGTAAAACTAGTTAAAAATAGGTCATTTCCCTGCTCCTACATGTCAGCTGACTATGTGTATTATAGGTTACAGATCACTATAATACACTCACATTACAATTCCCAGAATCCAAATCTCTCAGACTGCTGGGGTGTCTTAACGTCCTGTTCCATTCAATGTAGACACCTGAGGCTGAAGAGCAAAAATGACATACACAGGACGTTTGCAGGCAGTCCACAGGAGTGAATTAGGGTGTAGGAGCAAGGGTTGAGCCCAGTGAATGAAAAGTAGGTACTTTCACGTGGTGACGCGTACCAGGACATTAAAAAGACCATTCACTATCTGAAAAGTCCGCTCACATCTCCCAGGATATCTCACAGGTGGTTTTGGGGGATCTGACTGGGTGTTTGTTTGGCTAATGATTCTGACTTGTTTCTGCCAATCGCCATTCTGTCATCCTCTCTCAGCTGTGTGACAGTCTGGTTCCCTTTGATTTCTTCATGAATCACCTCCTCTCGCTTATTGCGGGGTCTAATCTACTCCAACAAAAAAGCTGCAAGTATTGAAATATTCATATAATTAAAATAACCGTATTGCATAAATTTGGATATTTCAGCTTCAACACCTTTCAAACCCCTCACTTGAAGAGTGCTGTAGCTACTGTGAATATGAATTCATTTTTATGGTAAGAGCTAAAACTTTTGTGCTTCTTTTTCTTCATTTCAGCATACATATATGGGAACCATGACAACCACTTCAATCATAACCACACACTTAAAACTAATGTATAGAGGATTGGAAAGGATTATTCAGAAATGTCTTGATCTAAACAGCAATAAAACTACATCCACTCACCGTAGCAAATGCTACTAATTTCAGTAATACTAACCTCAATCACCAGGAGCTGTAATAAGATACTGAGCATATGAATAAAGCATCCAGAAAATTATGAATGAGTGCTACACATGGAGAATCAAAGTTGTTGTGCATACTAGACATTTCAAATTAACCCTGAATATTCTTACCACCTTAATTGTGCTTTGCTTTATTATATCTGCTTACTCTCATCTACAACATCTTCAATGCAAATCAATCACAGCAGCTTAATTTGGAGTTCAGTGCCAATGTACTCCTTTGTTTCTGAAAAATCAGTTTACTCCTCTGTCTAGATTTTTCAAACCATTAAAAGCCACTTGTTCATGCAAGGAAACAACCAGCAGAACAAAAATGTAAGGAATTCAGGCAGTGTGCAAGGTCACCCCCCCCCGGGAGACATTCGATTCCAGTATAACAACAAAACTTCCTTCCACACTCATGTTGGATACACAGGTAGCTGACAAAGAAACTGAAGCACCTGGATAAAGGAGGGACAGTGACAACAAAAGGCATAATGACAACAAAGGGCTTCCACACAGGTATGGCTCATTCTTTAATTTAATTTTAATTTCATTCAACCAAATAACATCCCACCATGCTTAGGGTAATGTATAAAATGCTGGACAGGCTTGGTTGCTTAGAATTAAGGGGTAGAAGTAAGAGTAAGAGCTTCTTCGGGAATTTTAATTGTGGATGTTTTTCAGGTTTGTGAACTTAGGCTTTTGGACTCTTGAGACTTCTCAGGTTCAGGAGTAAGTGGGTTTTTTAATTGTTTTTTAATGTGTAATGAACTGGTTATTTTAGCATAAAAGATGGTAACTAAATTAGGTGTGAGCAGGTGTAACTGTGTAAGATTTTCCTTCAAAGTAAGTGAGAAAGGTATTGCCGCATTTAAGTTTTCTAGAAAGATTTTGCAAAAGGGATTGAGGTGAAAGATATAAATTGTTTAAATTGTTTTGAGATCAGAAAAAGAGTGGGATGTCATTTTAAAGACAGTGACTGGAATGTGAAAATGTCAATTTTCAGGATAGAGAAGATAGTGTATGGTTGTGCTAAAGATATATAACAAATTTGTAGGTACGTGGCTGCAAAGATATTGAATGAAGGACCCAATCAGAGTTATTGATGAAGATGGTAAAAGGACTGGATTGTAGAGAGTGCCAGTTAAACTGTACGCATGTGGAGTCCGTTACGGAGGGCATCACCAGTCCCAAATAATTTGGGGGAAAAATAGGGGTTCGTAAAAAATATCTGGTGCTGGGTCTTGAGATAGAGAACTGCCCGAAATAAAGAGCACTAACTTGCATGGAAAAACCACACACTTATTTTGAAATAAGACTGAAACCACATCCAGATAAAGTTAAGGAGAGCAAAATACAGAAAGGGAACCAAGTGATGCGGAGGACTGGAATAGAGCAAACTGAGGTAGATAAAGAAATGTATAAAAATCAGGAAAGTGGACTGGAGAAAGCAGAGGTTGTAGGGGTAGTAGATGAGTCTGTGGAAGAAGGGAGCAGTGGAGAGGACACAAGTGTGAGTACAGCTGACAGGAGTCTGGAAAGGAGAAAGTTACACCAGAAGCAGGAGAAAAAACTGCTACCGATAAGTTCCTGGAGTCAGGGGGTTATTGCTCTCACTATTGCTGTGCTAATAGTCCAGGTTGGGGGTTGGGGGTTGGAGGTGGGGGGTGGGGGCGGTCTGTCATTACAAAGAGCAGGAGGAGTGCTGTTCTGTTTGGAAGAAGTAGATGCAGATGATGGTAAAACAAAGTACAGCAATGAAGTGAGGAAGAACATTACAACTAAGAATATTACTACTTTGAATGTATATGGACCCTTGGTGGTAATAGAGAGATGTACAATGTTTTGAGGATTTGAGAACATGGTCGAGGAAGGGTAGTTTTGGGGGGTGATTTTAATGAAGCATCTATTGGGGAAGACGTAATAAATATACAATGGTTTTAAAAAATAATTTCGAGTATTTCAAGATGCATAATTCTTTCAGAATGGGGAGACTCGTGGAACACTGATTTCCCCAGGTAGAAGATAAAAGGTATTAGGAAACAAGCTCAAAAAAACAATTTTTAGTCTATTCTTGGAATCAAGTAGGAAGTAGATTCTTTGTACCATTCGTTTAAAATCATCTGTTGGGACAGGAGTTAAAATTGGGAGTGCATGCTTGAAGCTAAATACTGAGCTTTTAGAAGATGAGGTGGTAGTTATTTTAGAGACAAATACATGTAGTGGCAGATGCTGAAGGATTTCTATTATTTGCAGTCCTTATGGTGGAAGTGAGTAAAAACGGACATAGGGAAGTTTTTAAGGAGTGGCAGAAAGCAAAAAGAGCATAAGATGGAGGATAAGAGGGATAGAAAAAAATGTTGCAATGCTATCTTAATAGATAGCAAAAGAAATATGAGAAATATAAAAGGCACTTAGGAAAGTGCATGAGGAAAGAAGGAAGATTATAATGTTTTATACATAGAAAAAACGTTAGAAGAGAGAGAAGTATTTAAAATTTCAGTTTAAATACTGGATAAAGCCAACAGCTATAATCAACCTGCAACTCACAACTGGCAATTCCACCCAAACTAAGCAGGTGTGAGTCTGGCCAGTAACTGGATGAGAGACCAGACACATAAAACTGAAGTCCCGACTCCCCATGGCCATTTAAAATTCCATGGTGATTCTCAAAAAGAGTAGGGGTGTTAACCCCAAATTTCCACCCTGGCTTTCGCAATCATGGCCACCTAATAATCCCCATCTATAAATTGGCTTCATTACTCTCCTCCCCAGTGATAGCTGATGTGTGGTGAGTGCACTGGTGCACTTTGGCTGCCATCACATCATCCAGGTGGGGCGTGTGCACATTGGTGGTTGCAGACAGAGAAAGACTTATAATGATTTTTATTTGACTCAGATGGAAAATTTTGTGGGATATGATGACAATGGTAAAGGTGGATGAAAATCTTGAAAAAGAGCTTACTTTGGATGAGCAGGAAAAAAGCATTGAGGACTTTTAAGGGGGAAACTCCTGGAAGTGGCTGACTGCCAAATGGAATTGTATAGGAAATTCTGGGATTTGGCAAGCACGGATCCTTTGCGACTTCTGAAGGACAGCGAAAAGGAAAGTGTTTTGCCAGAGAGCTTACAGCTAGGTATAGTATCTCTAATTTACAAGAAAGGGGAATGAGACAAGATGGGAAACATTTCAAACTGATTTTACCCACTTTATGGTTTTAGCTTTAAGAATGCAAAAAAGTTTTTTGGGGGAATAATCTACATACTGTACAGATCAAACCTGTGCAGTGCCAGAACAGAGGATAAGAGACAGCTTGATATTTGTAAGAGATGCAAAGGAACAAGTAATAGGTTTATTCCATGCTGAAAAAAAGAAGAAAGAGAACACAACGTTTCGGCCGTGGAGCCTTCTTCAGGTGTGAGAGAGACAGGGCAGTAGGCAAAGGTAAAGTAGCGGGAGAACAAAGGTTGGGAGGGAGGAGGAGTGAGAGGCGGGAGCAGGGGATAGAAAGAGAGGCCAATCAAGAGGTGTGAAGTCAGAATGGGTGCAGAGAGGTGTGAAATGAAACTTCCAATGAATGGAGAAAATTTAAAAGAACAGTAGTCTGTCGTTAAGGGAAGGGAGAAGGTGTGATCCTAGCTGCAGAATAATTTTAGTTTCGGTGGTCTTTCTGATGTATGAGTTTGGAAAACCGTCTTTGAGAACACAGACGGAGAGATTAGAGTGGTCGTGGCCGTCAGAGGTGAAATGAGAAACAATGGGCTTGGAGAGATCTTTAATCTTTACAGCCCTGACGTGTTCTCTGAAACGGTCTCCGAGTCTCCTTCCTGTTTCTCCAATGTAGATGGCTGGGCATTTACTGCAAGAGATACAGTAAATAAGGTTGCTGGAGGTACAAGATGCTGTCTGGGTGATCCGGAATTGTCCTGAGGGGCCTTGAATGAGTGTGGTGGTGGCTGTGTATTTGCAGGTGATACAGCGAGCTCTGTTGCAAGGGAAAGTGCCTGGTGTGGATGGTTGTTGAGGGCGGTCAAGGGAGCTGTGAACAAGGAGGTTACGCAGATTAGGTGGTCGGCGATATGAGATGATAGGGCGATCAGAAAAGAGGGCCCCAATGGAGGGATCATCCTGTATATCGCCGACCACCTAATCTGCGTAACCTCCTTGTTCACAGCTCCCTTGACCGCCCTCAACAACCATCCACACCAGGCACTTTCCCTTGCAACAGAGCTCGCTGTATCACCTGCAAATACACAGCCACCACCACACTCATTCAAGGCCCCTCAGGACAATTCCGGATCACCCAGACAGCATCTTGTACCTCCAGCAACCTTATTTACTGTATCTCTTGCAGTAAATGCCCAGCCATCTACATTGGAGAAACAGGAAGGAGACTCGGAGACCGTTTCAGAGAACACGTCAGGGCTGTAAAGATTAAAGATCTCTCCAAGCCCATTGTTTCTCATTTCACCTCTGACGGCCACGACCACTCTAATCTCTCCGTCTGTGTTCTCAAAGACGGTTTTCCAAACTCATACATCAGAAAGACCACCGAAACTAAAATTATTCTGCAGCTAGGATCACACCTTCTCCCTTCCCTTAACGACAGACTACTGTTCTTTTAAATTTTCTCCATTCATTGGAAGTTTCATTTCACACCTCTCTGCACCCATTCTGACTTCACACCTCTTGATTGGCCTCTCTTTCTATCCCCTGCTCCCGCCTCTCACTCCTCCTCCCTCCCAACCTTTGTTCTCCCGCTACTTTACCTTTGCCTACTGCCCTGTCTCTCTCACACCTGAAGAAGGCTCCACGGCCGAAACGTTGTGTTCTCTTTCTTCTTTTTTTCAGCATGGAATAAACCTATTACTTGTTCCTTTGCAGCCTACGCATGCTGACGCAGCTACCCACCTGAACTACTACCACCTACAGCTGCTGCGACCCACTATGCCTTCCTCCAAATCTCTTTCTAGATCTCTTCGTCATACCTTCTCTTCCTCCCTGGGCCACTTGCCCTCTTCTCTCACTAAACCAGCATTCCGTCTCTTCACAGCTATCTGTTCCAAGACCAGGCTTTCTAACCACCTTCTATTCCTTTACAGATGTCGTCGACATAATATCATTCCTAAAGGATTTCGCCTTAAATTTAATACCTTTTCTTTTGACTCTGATACCACCCAGAGTAACACTCAGAGACTTCTAAAACAATTTTCTAGGAAACTAATGCTCTCTACCATTTTCTCCCTCAAAAAACAGATTATCCTTTCCGACAACAACATCAAAGAGGCTAAGGAATTTCTACGGCTTACAGCTCCACATCATCTTCCCTTCATAACTAACCTCATTAGATCTCTCAACTCTAAACTCTACCAGTTTCTCACTACAGAGAAGGACAAAAAACTCAGTCATCTTCTACAGAAGAAAACCATCAACACCCCGAACACCCTCACCAACCCTAACCTTGTTGTCACCATACCTTCTGACCTTTCCCTTTCACAGGATGAGCGATCCCTCCTCAGCAAAGGGCTCAGTTTTGTACCAGTTCCCAGGAAGCTGGACATCCCCCAGACCAATGTCGACCTTAACCGCTTTTACCGCAGGATCCGTCTCAGAGCACATTTTGCCGACAATTCCTCTTCACAGGCAGCTGATAACAACCCGGTTATTGATGTCATTAACAACATTAATCCCAAACAGAGCTGTTGGACTCCCTCCTCTGGCCGTTTTCCACCAGTTGATTATTTCATCAACCAATGCACTAATCAAGCTCCCAAGGCACTCTCTATACCCAGTAAACATAGGTCTAACCTCACCCAAGGAGAAAATCAGGCGCTCCAGTCTCTCCGCAACAGGGATGATATCGTCATCAAACCAGCGGACAGAGGCGCTGTTGTGGTGTGGCGTAAGGATCTATACATCTCTGAAGCCTCTAGACAACTAACTGACACTTCTGCCTACCTCCCTCTCCAACAGGACCCTACCACTGACTACCAAAAGGAAGTGGTATCCACCATTTCTCTTCTTATCAGCAGTAATGAGCTCCCCCAGGAGGCAAACCGGCTCATCATGGAACATCCACAGGTATCTCAATTTTACCTCCTCCCCAAAATCCACAAACCGGACACCCCTGGACGCCCCATCGTATCAGCATGTAACTGTCCAACTACTTACATCTCAGCCTTTCTCGACAGCCTCATGAGACCGCTGGTTGAAGATCTTCCCTAATACATCAAAGACACCAACCACGCGCTCCAACTTTTTAATGATTTCCAATTTCAGGGTACCGAACGCTACATTTTTACCATGGACATCACATCTCTGTACACCGTCATTCCCCATAATGACGGCCTTACAGCACTCAAGCACATGCTGGACAAACGCACAGTGCTTGATCCACCCACCCACACCCTGGTACGCCTTGCAGAATTGGTCCTCACACTGAACGCATTCTCTTTCAATAATCTTTTTTACCAACAGGTCAGTGGAGTTGCCATGGGCACCAGAATGGGACCAAGCTATGCCAACATTTTTGTCGGCTGGGTAGAAGAACGCTTCTTCGCTTCCTACACTGGCTATGTCCCTGACCTCTACAAACGATATATTGATGACTGCGTCGGTGCCGCCACATGCTCCAACGATCAGCTTGAGTTCTTCCTGCACCATTTCACCAACTTCCACCCGTCCCTCAAATATACGATTAACATATCTTCCACTACTCTTCCGTTTCTAGACATCCACTTGTCTATCAACTACCCCCGACTGTCCACTTCAGTTTATTACAAACCCACGGATTCACACAGCTACCTCCTGTACAGCTCATTTCACCCCAACCACACTAAAAACTCTCTTCCTTTTTCACAGTTCCTTAGGTTACGACGATTATGCAGCGACGACATCGACTTCGAGAACCAAGCCCTCGAAATGTACTCATTTTTCATCAACAGAGGATACCCCAGCAGTGTGATTGACAGGGCCCTTGCCCGAGCCAAAAACACCCCCCGGACCATCAACCCGATCAGGAACTCCCGCCGTAACAACCGCATTCCTCTGGTGCTTCCTTACCACCCTAACACACTTCCTATCCCCAGGACCATTAACCACAACTTTTCCATCCTACAGGATGATCCCTCCATTGGGGCCCTCTTTTCTGATCGCCCTATCATCTCATATCGCCGACCACCTAATCTGCGTAACCTCCTTGTTCACAGCTCCCTTGACCGCCCTCAACAACCATCCACACCAGGCACTTTCCCTTGCAACAGAGCTCGCTGTATCACCTGCAAATACACAGCCACCACCACACTCATTCAAGGCCCCTCAGGACAATTCCGGATCACCCAGACAGCATCTTGTACCTCCAGCAACCTTATTTACTGTATCTCTTGCAGTAAATGCCCAGCCATCTACATTGGAGAAACAGGAAGGAGACTCGGAGACCGTTTCAGAGAACACGTCAGGGCTGTAAAGATTAAAGATCTCTCCAAGCCCATTGTTTCTCATTTCACCTCTGACGGCCACGACCACTCTAATCTCTCCGTCTGTGTTCTCAAAGACGGTTTTCCAAACTCATACATCAGAAAGACCACCGAAACTAAAATTATTCTGCAGCTAGGATCACACCTTCTCCCTTCCCTTAACGACAGACTACTGTTCTTTTAAATTTTCTCCATTCATTGGAAGTTTCATTTCACACCTCTCTGCACCCATTCTGACTTCACACCTCTTGATTGGCCTCTCTTTCTATCCCCTGCTCCCGCCTCTCACTCCTCCTCCCTCCCAACCTTTGTTCTCCCGCTACTTTACCTTTGCCTACTGCCCTGTCTCTCTCACACCTGAAGAAGGCTCCACGGCCGAAACGTTGTGTTCTCTTTCTTCTTTTTTTCAGCATGGAATAAACCTATTACTTGTTCCTTTGCAGCCTACGCATGCTGACGCAGCTACCCACCTGAACTATTTGTAAGAGATACTGTCTGTTTTGCAAGACAAATATTTGGTTGGCATTAGGAAATGTAGGTCTAGAAATGTTATGATTTATGATTGGTTCTCTAACAAGTATTTTTCATTTGTAGGGACTAAAAATGAAATAATGTGTTATGGTAAATGGGAGGAAATGTGAGGTGAGGAAGTGGTGAGCTTGGATTTGGCAGTTTACTCACAAGAAGTTTCAAAAGTTATGCTTTTTGTTTCTTTTAGAATGCAAAATGGGAAATATTTAAAAGTCATATACAGACAAAAATGGAAGGGTTGAAAAGACTGTCCTTATTTATGTGTAAAGAAGTTTTATCTTAAAGTAGAGGGCATGACATTGAGGTTTTTTTATGGTGAAATCTCAATGTAAAAATTACTCTATCTGTTCCTATTTCATTATGCATTTTTAAAGAATTTTTAATTTGACAAGAATGGTTTAAAGGGCTTAGACAGAAATCTTTTAATGGGTAATAAAAGATTCTGTCTTTTTTATAAGACAAAAGAGATTATATATCCTATCAAAGGGGTTCTGGTAAGAGAACGCTTTGCCAAGTCAGCATAAGGATGTGACCTGGTTGGAGGTGCGTGATGTTCTCTTGGTCTGAGCAGTTACAGACAGAATAATGGAGATGTCCCCTAAATGCCCTGTGGAGGGCTGTGAAGGGGCAGAGGAAACTGTTCTTCACCTGTTCCTGGAATGTGTGGTGGACACGAAGTTCTGGACGACAGTAGTGCCATTTGTGGACTTAATCCTGAGAGACAGGAGTTATTCGGCGACACTACAGCTGTTTGGTTTGCGTTAGGAAGGACTGGCTGAGGAGCAGTTTGACAAATTATAGATGGTGCTGACAGCTTGTAAAATGGCACACTCAAGGTCAGTTCTGGTGAGACAGAATATAATGCTTCCAGCAAGCAGGATGTTAGAGTTAGCAATAGACATGGGGGGGGGGGGAGATAACTGGAGCACCAGCCTTGCTGTTTGACCTTGGTGTCAAATGATGTCCTCAAAAAACATTCCATTGTTTGATTTTTTTGCATGGAATAAACATGGATCTTTGTATATTTATGCAATTATTTGTGGATTGATGTCTAACAGGTATAAAAGCAGTTTAGTTTTATGGTCACAGTTTCTCCTAAAGATATTTGTAAATATAGATAGTTACTGTTTTTGTGTTTAAATACTTTTATAAAGAAAACAAATACTTTGAAAGAGGAGTAATTATTGGGGCATGTCTGGCAGGAGCTTCAGTGGCCAAAACGGCTCAGTTTGCTTCATGAGAAGCAGCTTAAGGCAATGTAAACATGGACCTTTGAGGGAAAGACTCCATCAGCAAAGGCCAACAGTGGGCAGACGAACATCCATGTTAATTCAAAGTGGAATACATGATGTATACAAGTGACTACAGATGAACTGACCTCAAAATTTCAACCTGGACAAGAGCAGCCAGGTTAATCAAAAATAAGTCACCAAGAGCCCGACAGAGTTCCACACTATAGTCAGGCTACAGTGTAGAAAACTTCTTATCACACCGAACAATGCATGTTTGTGAGTCCCGTGGTGCAAAGAACTCAGGCAATGGACCGCCAAGTAGTGGAGAAATGAGACAGATGAATCATCTTTCACCAAATTTTCACTAAAAAGATGAAAGTATGTGTGGTGCCAAACCAAAAATCCCTTCAGCCCTGAGTCTTTCAGCAGTGAAGTGTTCTGGTGGCACTGTTATGTTGTGGGACGCATGTTCTCATTCCATTAGAAGGTAAGGTCAATGCTACTGAGTGATCATCTTCACCCCGTGTTGCAGCATTTCTTTGCTGGCAGGAAAGGTGTCTCCAGGGTGACAATGATCTCACTCACAGAGCGCACGTGGTCACCCAGTGGTTTGATGAGCCTGACCCTGATGTTCTCAACATGTCATGACTTGCTCAGTCTGAACCCAGTCAAGCACTCCGAGTAGATTCTGGAACAACACCTGAAACAGCGTTTTCCATACCCATCAACCAGACATAAGTTGATTAACTTTCTTGTGGAAGAATGGTATTGCATCCCTCCTGCAGAATTCCAGAATATTCCAGCTCATACAGGCCATGAAGGGTCTATTAAATGGAAACATCATTGTAAAGGCACTTTTTTGTCCTTGCCACAACAGGACCACTCTATTAATTGGTTTATCATATTCATTACTTTTACAGCGTCCTTTTATAACCAGAATATCTTTAAAACGGGTGTGAAGAAAACACTGTCACTGGAATGCCAGTTTCAATGGAGAAAGACAATTGCCAGAAGGCTGGCATTCAAAAACTTCTTCTATAACAGAGTAATATGCTGCCAGGCATACCTATTTTTAGAATTATTTTGGACAATCGCAGTAGGTGTTCCTTGTACAATTAAACAACTTTAAGCCTGAAGCCTGAATTTGCTATATAATGTACCAAGACCCTGTAAAAGACTAACTGAAAGACGAGGTTTCTTGATTTTCTTTCTACACTATTTTCAGTCCTAAAGATAATGAGGCACCATCCCATAATCTGAATCCTGTAACTACAATCTATAATTCACACTTTTTCCTAATGATCATACCCATTAATATTCCAAGTTGATTATAATTAGCCTACAATCCAAAAATATAGTTTTACTAAACTATTCAACAGATCTCAGCAATAAAAAATATGCAGACTGATGCGAAACGCATTTACTTCACCCCAATTATTTTGAATGACACCTGAAGTAATCTGTTGTGCCAGATATATTAACAGAAACAGTTCTATTTTTTTATTAGGCCTACTAACACTGTGTAAGCAGAAATTAATAGGTATGACTAAACATCAGGTTGGGCTGTTACTTTTATTTGTTCTATAATACTCACTAGTTTTGTGACATCATTTGTGGTATGAACCATACTGCAAATTTACATGACTGAAGATACACGTTAATCTCTAATCCAGTCAATATGTTAAAATTTGAAAACAAACACTTGGCACGGTGTATGCATGAACATAATTTACCAAGTGTAGTAATGCAAAATTTGGTTTGATATCTTGATAGATGGAGAACGGTCAGTTTCCAGCTCTCCTTACTGATATTGACTATCACCACACCACTATGAGTGAGTAGTAAGTGGCTGTGAAGCTAATATGACTAATCTTTAATGAATAGGATCCAGAAGAGGTGCTGAAACTGGACAGGGGAGGTTTATGTCCACCTGAGGTCTGCACCAAAAGCAAGACAGAACTGGTAATTTCTCTGACCTTTTCCATCCTTTTGAAACAACAAATGCATTCTGTCTCGGTTGAAGAATCAAGATGGACAGCATCTCATTGGGGTTTTCATGGGTGTTGGCAAAACATAAGACATAACCTATGCATCTACTTTGACTAACTACAGACACAACTATCAAAGAGCTCAGTTCATGACCAGCAGAGGATTGCTTCAATACAGTACCTGGCAGACTGTGAGGGAGAAGCAGTCTCCAAATGAGCCTTATACACTAAAATGGATTGCTGTTTTTCCCTCTGAAACTGCTTTGAAACAGTGCTATTCCCTTGAAGTGTATTTATTATACCAGTTAATACATAAGATCTGTAGTGCAGAGAATAGTACTTACTGCTTTATTTTACATTATGAATCATTGTTCATGAAAATCCACAGTGCCTGCTCAAACAGCACTGAGAGAACTGATGTGCTGTTGTTGGTTCAGGACATCAAAATGCATTATAGTCATCTCTTTGCCCCATAGATGGTGGAAGACTGCATGGGAAGAAAAAATAAACATCTGCTTGGCTGTAAAAATGCTTTCTTAAAGAAGTCTAAGCCTGAAGGAGAAGATGATGCAAATCTGCAGAAAGAAGATCAACAGAAAGAAACTGCACAACTTGTGGATCATTTCTTAATCTCCTTAATCACAGGCTTTCCTCACCGAAAACAACGAATGCCAAGAAAAGCACGTGTGCAGCACGACTTCAAGCTGAAAAGAAAGCAGTTAACCTAAAATAAGAGGGGGCAAAGAGGCGAGTAATGAAAAAGAGTGGATTGCTTTCATGTGTTAAAAGCATTATCCAGCCAATTCAAGGCAAAGGAATCTGGAGCATACATTTAACTCCACTTGTACAATATTTGCATTACCGGAGGGGCATGCTGCACTTCCTGAATATCAATGCAAAGCAAAGCTTTGCATTTCAGCCTCTCACTCCTTTTATTACCAGCAAAGCTCTGGGTCTGCTGTTCAAATGAAACGTCGTACAGGATCTAAGAGCAAAAGCTTTTATTTTTTTATTTTGTTTTGAAAATAACCGAATCTTCACTGTTCAAAGTGTTGCCAGATTGGTGTCCATAGGTTTATAGGTATTTTTCTTCTTTCCATATTCTCTGTAACTGAGACATTTGATGTGTTGCTTAGTGTTCTGCACAGCTCTGAGAGAAGACACGCGAAAACCTTTTGCAATCTGAGATGCTTTTGTACACAAACATAAAGGAAAAGTTTACTGCAAATCTAGAACTTTAAAAAAGCTGATTGCATTTCTAGGACTTACAATAATGCCCCTTATAGTACCACACATTTATGTGACCCTTGAGAGTCACATAGGATGAAGGCAACAGGAAAGTAACAGTTAAGTTGCCTGCACCAGTCCTATTCCTATGTAAATCTATATACAGTACTACTATATGTACATCTATGTAAAAGCTAAGTCTATGTAAAACTATGTACAGTGGGTGACTGAAGTAACCCCATTCCTAGTGGTTTTCAAGCCTTTTATTCTATCGCATTGCACCCAAAATCAATCACCACATTACAAACATTTCAACACATTCATAACTGCTAATGACCAATGTAATGGGAGAGAGGGTGAAGAAGGAGTCTTCCTCTTTTTATATTACATTAAGCTGTACAGCACAAGGTTCGCAAATATAGAGTGCACATTCTGTCCCTTGTTAATCAATCAAAAAGTTGCTTTTGTCCCACATGGTCAGTGAATAGAAAGGGATCTTTATAATTCTCTTTTATAACTTACAATTACCACTTGCATAAGGTATCATCATCCATAGCAGGGCTCGTTTGCCAGTTATGGTCTTATAATTCCATCACTTAAAGGTTATTTTGAAACCATTAAAAGTGTTTCTCATGGTCAGTAAGGGTGACAGGGTAAGAGGGTAAGAACTACCAAACTGTTTTAAGAGTTACATGTAGAATGTGACTGCATGCAGAATCCTTCAGAAAATCATAACATTTAATTCTGCATTTATTTTTAGTGACAATAATATATTCTTGTTGAACATATACAAATGTACAATGATTTCTCATGTAAATACTTTTTAATGTAAACTATGCACCATCTACTGTACTTCAAGTTGTGCCTATCCTGTTTGTGTTTGGCTTTACTGAAAGCATTATTTCTTATGTAATATGCACTATGACACTTTCCACATATTTCACTATCCCTTGGTCTTTCTTGAAGATGCCATTCAAGATGGAGGAGAAATAGAAATGAGAAAAAAAACAAATATGCTCAACTTCAGAAAGTAAGAGTAAAATTTAAAATTGGCATAAAATACTACTGAAAGATAAGACTAATAAAAAATGGGGTTAAAGTTTGCACTGGAGCTTTAAAAATAGTTCTGCCCAACATTAAACTGCCCCTACAAAAAAAAGCAAATTCATAGAGATCCATTTCAGGAAAACACTGCAGCCAAGATCAAGCAGGACCAGATAAGAACATTCTGGAATCCAATTTGAAATCACTTAAGGCTCAAAACAACAGTTTATTGAACTGAAAATTGATGTGGGAGGGAGAAAAAGAAAAAAAAAACTCCAAGCATTGTTTTGTACCAGAGGTACTGACCAACGCTTGTTAAGAGTAGCTCTGCAAAGGAGATAATAAAGAAAATAAAATCTGCAAGTCTAACATATAAAGGTTTAATCAAATGAATTACATGTTTTTATTCCTTTAACAACAGTCTAAACTGATCAATAATGAGTATTTTTAAAAAGCCACCTACTAGAAGTATAAAATGTATTCAATTTTTTTAAAGGTGCAATCAACTGGCAGATTAGTAATTTGCCTTTTTCTATAGGCAATGTCAGCCACATTGTTTAAGGGTATTTTAAAATACATGTCTAAATACAAAAGAAGTATGAGAAAAGGCAGGGTAAGTGGCAACATTTCCCTAATACTGAAGTTCCAGTGTTTGAAAAGCAACCATTAAAACTTGTAAAACTCAAACATAGCTGCATTTCACTCTCACATTAAGAATATCAAGTCTACATCACTCAAACAGCCAAGTGGCTTTCTGATAACTGGTTAATGGATGTTGCACTACAAAGACTAAGGTTCCCAGGATGACAGAACATGACAGAAGCCATAAAGCGAAGAAAGAAACTAGTTGCTTATTTTGTTCTAATTTACCTCATCAAGACCCTGTGGATTTTGTTTTCCAGTCTTAAACCTAATATCATTCCAGCTTCAGATACTTTTGTTCCCCTTATTATCTTAATTGAATCAATCTTTAAGACAATCTGTTCATCACCATCAGTTGTTTAATGTGATTTATTTCAGGCTTTAAAAAGTCTGCAGTCCTACGTTTCATGCATCAAATATCCAAGTTGGATTTAGCAGCTGGCATTAGACTCTTTCCAACAGTGTCTCCCATCTTTGTAACCAGAAATTAGAAAAATATTGGTGTCCACAAGACATTAGCTGAAGTTTGCACAAATAAAATAGCTGATGTCTTAACATGGTGCATAAGCTCCATAACAACTGTTCTGCAGCCATTTATTATGGATTTCAGCGTAGGAATAATCTGTGATGTGGTCCAAGGGATTAAGAACTAACTTTTTTACAGTTTTATTACTGCCCCACAGCTGCTGCTAAGCTGAGTTTAAAGGAAATTTAATGGAAGTTATTTTACTCCCTTGGAATTTTAACTACCCTAAATGTGTCCAAGAAGATGCACATTTAAATGGGGTAGACCAACTCTGTGACAGAGCATCAGTGAAAAAACTTTGACTTTCCTCTAGGGTTTGATCAAACTGTGAGAAAGAATAACACAGCAGCTATATGGCGAGTGGACAGCCCTGTTCTCTCATCCCTTGTGACTTCACTGATGATACCAAAGCTCTTCCAACAACATTTACAGATCTGCCCTGCAGCTGTTGTGATGACACTCGCCCAAGTTATGTGAAGGTGGGTTTGCTGAAACCTCAGTAACATTCGCATTCAGAATTAAAATGAAGCCGAGATCTTAAAATTACAGTTGTGTAATCTAAACAATTATGTTGTCAAAATAAAACTAGACCTCGATAAAAATTGTTACCAACGTTGTGTACTGACAGTTTTTGTTTCTTATTCGCAATACCATCTTACAGCACATTCACCTCTGTGTAGCACTCACTGCTGCGCTTGCTGCTGATGTCTGTAGATTTCACGTCAGATCAATTATCTTGCTATGCAAACAATGGCTTTCTGCATCTCATGCCCAGAGAGAGTAACATGGGACTTACTGTTAGCTGTGCAAGTCAACTGCAAAAATAATGCTATATCCAAATATGTATTTAAAAAACACTACAGTATTACTTTAAAATATTATTACCTCAGCAATCACATCCAAATGTAATTTATTTCCACTTCCTCAACAGCTCTTTCAATAATTCTGTGCATCTGAGAGAGTATTGGCAGGACTTGCAGCAGAGAGACTCATGCCTTTAAATGCTATCAACACACAATAATCATTGTAGTGACTTAAGGCTTAACATTTTAAGGGAAGGGAAAAAAATGCAGCTTTTTTTCTTCATAAAGGCAGGAAAGAGAAGAAATATATTCAAGGAATTTTCAAAAGGAGAATCTTCAGACTTGCACCTAAATGTTATTTCATTTGCACTTGAAAAGGGTCTCAATATACAGTATCAAAATAAAGAACGCTCCTTATCAAAAGGGAAAAAATGCTTCTTTAATAGTTTAAGCACCTTCTGTGAGGAGATTACAGATGCAGAATAATTCTTATTTTGAGTCTGGAACACTGTCTCTAAGATGAGATGGCAATGAAAAGGAATCGCATATTGAGTGCAATAATCCGTTTTAATATAGAAAAAGTAAACAAAGGTTGTTTATGAGGTTACATCTTGAGCAAGTTCAGATTTTATCACATTTTCAACAGATATGTCATTTTAATCATTATCAGATGTAATAAGAGACATAAAACAAAACAAAACAAAGTCACCTTTAAAGTGACAATATAAAAAACAGTAATTATTCTGCTTAAAGGCTCACTCAATTATCCATTTTAAAATAGTTGCTTTGAGAAACAGTTTGTAGGAGTATGGGTGAAAAACAGCTTCCAGTCGCCTACAACAAAATAAAAAATTCTAAAACCATGTACTGCAGCTTTACCTTGTACAAAATCAGTACATGATTTTGAAATTAGAACTCAATATTAAATAAAAATCAAATTTAATATATATAGCTGTGTGTGTGTGTGTGTGTGTGTGTGGGGGGGGGGGTCTTTATAGCGCCTATATTTATTACTTTCCTTTTGGTAGAAATAGGTTCCCTCCAGGCAGCAGTACAACTGAAACAGCCAAGTCTAATTGCTGTGACATTGTTGTGAGCTAGTGTATGAAGGTGTTGATGTGATTTTATTGTCCCTCCCCGATACTGTGGAGCCACTCTGTATCCTAAGGGAGAGTACATCTGTCTTAATTTGAGTGAAAACCAAATCAGGCTGTAAACTGTCCCCAAATGAATGATGCTGTAATTCCTTAAAATGACCTACTGCTCATGTGACCATGTGGTATTCAAAACTCAAGGAGCAGAAGGATGAAAAGAGAGCAGAAAACAGTGGAAGAAGTATCAAGGCATAAGTGGGCCAGTTAAAGCTTTCCATCTACCTTAACCTTTGCCTTCCTACTTGACAACCACAATTTACTGAAAGAACTTTCAGAACTAAATTAATGGAAAGTAACACTCCTTTGAATTTCCCTTTTAAATCCACCGGACAGACTACGTCGTTTTTATTTACAGTACAGGCATAATTGTCGGGGACCAAAGTCAGTCTAGTTTTTAGCAGCAGCTTATAATCACCCAAATCTGTGTCGACATTATTTTAAATAAAAGAAATGTTACAAATGAGAGGAGTCATTCAACCCATAAAGGGCATTAGGTAGTTAGTAGCTAATTAACCCCAGAATCAGACCTGGATATCGGCTTCAACAATATAGCTGGGACTTTCCACAACCAAGTGCCTCCTGCTTTCATTTTATCTTATGAAAGCAATTCTAATGACCCAAACAAAGAAGAAAATAGGTCGTTAAGTGATGGGTGCAAAAGACAGTCTCCTGTTGTCAATAGTAGTTGTAAAGAAATTTTTGTTTCAATGTCTTTCTAGCTATTTCCTGTTTATTTCTGATACCAAACTGTTTGCAGAAAATTAAATAAGCCATGTGACCTCACTCAGTATTCCCCAGGAAGTGAGGGTAGAATATTTCAAATTTAGAAATTGCTAGCACTCAGGAAGCTGTCATGAAGCCATACTTAAAATAACAATATATAAAATATAGTAATAACTATTCCGCTTGAAGCCTCACTCAATTATTTTCTAAGGTGTTAAACTGCCTTTAAATGAGATCATTCACACATTTCAAACCTTCCAGGAAACTATTTGCAATATTCCTACATCAGCTGATATGCTAGAGCTCCTAATTATACAAAGATGTCCATCATCATAGTTGCTGAGCTTAAATTGCTGTATCTGTCTGTCAATAGCCAACTAAATCACTTGCTGACTTCAATGCCAAATTTTGCAAAGTCAAACATATTCATATTATGCCTGCTAATCTATGCACTGTGAGAAAGAATATCTGTTTAACTTCTCTTTATTTCTCAGTTTAGGAGAGGACTCACTTCTCAAACTTGCACACAGATCAGTGGTGGCAAGATTTCACTCAAATTCTTGCTCCTTTCTCTAAATGTATTGTACTACTCAACATACTAACTAAATAAACATTTACATTCAAACTGAAAATACAAAAAATTGCTTGAATAAAATGAAGCCACAAAGCCATTTAATAGCTGTAAATCAGACACATTTCTCTAGCTGACAGACAGAGTACAAGGTGTTTTTCGTGACTAATTTTCTAACCTGTATTGTAACCCATAATGGTGGTTTAATCATCTCAGTGTTACATTTTACATGCATAAGCATATAGCAGCTTTGAGTACGGCAATTGATAGTCATGTGGCCAATTTATTCAACAATATCGCAGAAATGTAGCAGTAAATTAAAACAGAATATAATAATAATAATAATAATAATAATAATAATAATAATAACTGCTTACACTTATATAGCGCTTTTTTGAATATCAACAGAATACTATTTATTTGCTTGTAAAGATGCAAAAATTGTGCAATAAATCCAAAAATAAGTGCACAACAATTAAGCTGCAGTAGTCCAAATCAAACAATTATAAACCAAAATAAAAGCCATTTGACAGAAATGTCACTTTCAGTTCAATGAAAGTGCCCAGTGGGTTACGCTTTGTTGTTAAAATTTCATCATTGTCAGTTGGTTTATCCATTATTCTTTCATGGATAAATGTTGACTGTGTGAAAATCTAAACATGAAAGGCCAAAGGGGCAGTTAGGGGACCCTGGTTTAGCTCTTGAGGTGCTAACTGCATGTTCAAAAAACTAGTCTCCTCCAGGTACTCTTCATTTTCTAACTGCTATGTCCGTTACAGGGTCATAGGGGAGCCGGAGCCAATCTCAGCAAGCAGGTACAAGGAAGGATACACTCTGGACAGGACGCCAGTCCATTGCAGGGCCACACAGATACAAACACATTCACACCAGGGCCAATTTTCCCAGAATCCAGTTAACCTACCGGTACGTCTATGTAATGTGGGAGGAAACTAGAGCACCTGGAGGAAACCAATGTGAACACGGGGAGAACATAGAAACCCTACAGAGACTGTACCCAAGTTACTGAATCCAGGGCCCCAGTGCTCAGAAGCAGCAATGCTAACCACTGTGTCACTGTCCTGCCTGCTATACTGTTGGTCACAATTAGAATGAAATGAGTTTACAGATCTCATAAATCCCTCTGCAATGTTTTCACCTCCTTTAACACCACAGTATTTGGGGAAATCTCCTTTTTTAATTCCACAAAGCTTGGATACAAACTTTAGCTATAAACTAACTGTGCTTGCAATGGTATTCTGCAGCAGAATGCCACTCCATTATGTTGCATATGGCTCAGGAGACGGGTTTATGGGTAGAGTACAGCCTCTGTTTGATTGCATTTCTCAGATGTTCTTTAACATATTTTCCAGCTTGGACAATGTTTAAAAAGTGGCAATAAGCTCGTCTGCTTTCATGAATGCCTATCACGTGCAACAAGCCCGTGAAAAGAATGTCATTGTGCGCTTTGATCATGTAACTGGCATTTCCCGAGTCAAACTTTGCAGTTTTTAAAATCAACTTCAAACGTGTTTAAAACATTTCATGATGGCCTTGTGCCACTGAGGAGTAATTCGTGAAGTGTAGATAAACCACATGCTAGAATAACTGTAAAGCCACTGGTCTTTGATTGTCCTAACTGAAGAGAGTATCAGTGTTTTAATTTTACCCGCACTGTGGTAAATGTTCCCGTTTTTCAGTTGACTTGCTATAAGAATTGCCTCACTATTTATTGTATTTGCTGAGAAATGTGCTTGGATGTATTTGGATTGCTTCTGCTGGGGATATTAGAGCAGACCAATTCCTCTGTCAAATCTTACAGCATGATGGCATTCCAAACCTTTTCTCTCATATTTCTTTTTTTTTTTTTTTTACACAGGACTCCCTCTCACCAGTATCTCAGCCTTTTGTGATTTTAAACACAGGTCTATTGTTATCTACGGAGTGTGGTTCAATAACAAATTACAGGATCTGTCTACATCTGTCCATGTTCTCCATGTGTATATTGTTCCACTCATACACTCAATTAAATGCTTTTTAATGTAGTCCGCACATTCATTTTGAATTTTCTTTACAGTTTGTGTCAAATTATTGATTTGCACCAATAAACTCATTACATATTTATTTTCTGATGGCATCATTTATCACAGTTCCTATGCAGATTACAAATAGCCAGGGATGCCTGGGGGATAACTAGGTTAGGTGAAGATCAAGTGGTCAAGAAAAACTACCTGGAATATTTCATAATGACTTGGCATTGGAATTACTTGTCTGCAATTTCACTTGAGCTCTTAAAGCAGAAAGATAAAATATACGTTTTACTAATATCCTTACAAAGCATCAGTTAAGCAACAGCTAGTGGCTGAGAGTGATGTCAACATACTGAGAAGATTAATAAAGATACACAAACTGAACCAATTTCTCATTAAACATGCACATGCATCCACAGTCTCTCAAGAGAGATTTTGGCTGTTCATCATCTCCCATTCAGGTGCAATCAGTGAGGGGAGGAGGAGAGGATACTGGCACACTAAGATTGAGATTTTCTGTACACTGCACAAAACTACTGAGAGCCACTATGCACCTTCCCCCCCTATCAAGGAAATGTTTTCCGTCCAACAGTAAGCATATCAATTAAAGAAAAAATTGTTACTCTAAAAAATCATATTACACATTTACATATTTTCTAGCGCAATTTGATCAATGTATGTTAAATTTAAAGGACATCTTTACAGCTTAAGGCTGTAAGACGCTGTTATGAAAAAGCATGGTAATTCATTCAGAAGGAGGCGTTACATATGATGGTAGCATCTAAAGCTGAACCCAGGGAAATTCTTCTGGCAATAGCAGTTTTTCCATCTTAAGTCTACTTTTCTAAAAAAGACTATTCTGTCTGACCTTTACAGAATAATACAAGACTTTCTGTACTTAAGATCGGTATTTACTTTCTAATTTCTTACACAAAAGGATTCTGTAAAGTACAGCAATTATTAAAAGTGTATCTGTTTTTGCTTTTTATATTTGTGCTATGAAGGAGTTGTGATTAATTCATGTTTTTACTGTCATTTATGCAAGCCACTAGGAATGACCGAATTTTACACTCACCACAAATTCCAAACTGCAATGTTGAAGATGTTCGAGCATGACTGAACACAAGGGAAGAGGAAACAAAAAGTGATTTCTTTAAGGGGCTCCTGTAGGATGTATTAGTCAATGTGTTTATTGCCGAATGAAAACTACAGCATGTGGATTTTTAACATTTTAAAATAGTGGAGAGCTAGTCTTAAAAAGTGACATGACAGTTTTACCTGCTATGTGTAACAAAGTGATACATTAAAATATTTATACTTGCACATTTATTGAATCTTTACTTTCATTTTATCATTTATTGAACCATGAGATATTACAAGTTAGGAAATAGTGCTACATGTTTTATTAATTGCAAAAATCAACTTTTCATGATCTAACATTTATGATCTAAATGTGTACCTATCCTTGTACGTCACCCTGCATGAAGCCACAGTACCAACATGACATGTAGGTGACAAATCCAGTTTGTATTGACTACACTGCCTGTAGACCTTCAGCTAAAATGGCTTCCTCAAACCAGCAGTTGCACATGCATAAAAACTTCAGCAGCAAGCCCTTCTATGATCCTTTTCACTTCAGATTTTACATGTGAAGCAGCTTTTACCTTTTATGCAACTCTGCAAACAGGATTTATTTTACAACTAGAATCCAATGATCAGGAAAGAATTAATCACAGATTTATAGCTGACAAGAATGAATCATTTATCACAATACTGCAAGATAAATTATGTTATTATAATATGTAAAGTAGACATCTCAATGATGTATATTGATTCACCATTAATATCTTAGAGCTGGTTGTATATTAGCAAGATGTACATTTCTTATGATTACTTTTACATGACTCTTCTTTCCTAATACCGAAAGTGCATTTTCCTAGTGCACCGTAGAGTTCATGCTTGGTGGTTAAATCTTTTGGGAATGGTAACAGGTTTTCTGTTAGTCAAATGTCTGCACTAGGACCATCTTAATGCCAAGCACTGAAACATTTTCTCCTCAAACAAAGGGATTACAAACATATATTGGAAGTCTGTTATACAGTACTATTCATGAGATGAATAGTTAAAGATTTACTCTGTTAGGAGGGTTAGTGTTAATTGGAGAATATCACCAAAAGCAACAAATGACAGGAATTGACATTTTACAAAAAGCTACAATAACTTGTATTATTACAATACAATAATACATTGTATTATTGTACTATAATTATAATATTATACAGTATGATAATATAATAACAACATGATAATATTATTGTATTATCAACCACAGCCTCTCCACCCCAACCCAGGCAGCACTATCAGAATCCCGGGCTAAGTAATCCTGTTGTACTCAAGCAACAACCAGGCCTTGGGAGTCAGCCTACACTCTGAGCAAGAGATAAACCAATTGGGATTACTCAGTCTTCTGTATTTAAGGAGAAATTAATACCATTTTTCATCAATGCCACTGTGGGCGCTGCAGTGGCTCTGTGGCTAAGGATCTGCGCCTGTGGCTGGAAGGTTGCCGGGTTGTATCCTGCTGCCGGCAGAGGAATCCTACTCTGTTGGGCCCCTGAGCAAGGCCCTTAACCCCAACTGCTCCAGGGGGACCGTATAAACGGCTGACCCTGTGCTCTGACCCCAAGCTTCTCTCACTGTCTGTGTGTCTCACGGAGAGCAAGTTGGGGTATGCAAAAACGCAAATTCCTAATACAAGAAATTATATATGGCCAATAAAGTGATCTGATCTTAAATGTGTGTGCAGTCTCTCAAGCAAGCCTTCAGGGCTCTGACATTCATGGTCAGGTCTTCATGTTACTTATTTACATATCTTATTCAGAACATGCATTTCCCTTACACCCATCCATTTTTAACATGTACTCAGTTGAATCTGGAATCACGGTGAACCAGAGCCTAACCCAGCAGACAGCAGACACAAAGCAAGGATGCCCTCTACATGGGTTGCCAGTTCACTGCAGGGTACAAACACAGGGGATGGCAATGAAATCTATACAGTGCTTCTGGACTGTAGGAGGAAAGCTGAGCACATGGAGAAAAGCCACATTTCCAAGGAGAAAATGTGTATCCACAAGGAAAATATCGCAGGCCAGGATATGCCACCTATTGAAGTAGAATTCTGAGTGGCTGACCAATCCAGAAATTAGATTCGTTTTGCAATCAGAATAACATATTAAAAAAATAAGGAAACATGAGAGCTTTGTGGAAAAGTATCAACGTCCATCTTTTGTCATGATAGCATTAATTGAACCCTGAAAAATTCAAATTGCTGCTATGCCAGTTGGCAAAAAGATTTACAAATGTATAGTTGACGTTCCAGCCTCTGAGCCAAAATGCAAAATGTGATTCTTGGTGGCAGGGCAGTTATTAACCAGCTGAACATATTTGTTTTAATCATCTCTGTATGGGATCTGTAAAGAGAAGGCGAGGATAAATGCTGCCCAGAAATTGCATCACTGCCTGTTCTCTGCTCTTTGCTTTATCAGAGTTAGCAGAGCGAGGAGCACAGTGACAAGGGGTACAAGAACTGGATTAGTCTAAGATTTTCATGACGAAGTACTTTAATGATTGCAAAAGAAGAGGAAGAATTTGTTCTTTTTCTCCAGCTTTTCTACCTCCAGATATGAGAGTGAAGAATTTTAGATCTGGGAAATGTTGGAACAAGATGACTGATCTTACACCCATGCAATCCATATTATTATCACTAATCCATAAAGAACATCCACATTGCGTTTTAACCCCTGGTAAATGTAAATGAGTTTGCTCCATGATTTTAATTAGACAGGACAGAAACTACAAAATGCTAGCAATTAAGAATTATGTTCAAAGGATCTCCTTCTAATTTTATAATATGACAGCAAAGACTAAAGTACAAAAACAGAGGATTCTAAAACTACTTATCTCCGGAGAAAAGATTCAGTTTAAAAGTTAAAGGGCTTTGGTGGTGACTGATTAAACCCGAGTGGAAATCAATCCATAACAAAAGTTAAATCATAAAATGAATCACCTCATTTTGGAACATATTTCTTTAGTTAGGACTTGAGGCTGAGCAGCAGTTTTGATCTGGAAACATAAAAAAGAAAACACAGGAGAAATATGTGGAGCTAATACTAGAACTGTGGCCCATGACTTAGAAACTTAAAAAGTAACTGCAACAGTCTATAAACACACTGCACATGTTTTTTCACTGTTACAAGGTGGGAATATGGATGAATTGGGAATATTTATTGGCAATGTCCAGGACTGGGGGCATCGGGGACACATGCAGCAAATACCATTTCTTGAAATCTCTGCATCTTGAGTTATTGACGCTTCAACATCTAGACTCCAGTCATTGTTTCATGATTAGTTCCCCTTGGATCTCTTTTAGTATTAGTGAAGGATAGTCCTGAAAGGGTTGGCTTTAGCTAAGAAATCTTTAGCAAAATCTATTCTTACTTTAATACTTGGCTCCAAAACATCAAGGACATTATCCACCCACAACCAAGAAAATGTGTCCTAAGAACAGTTACAAAAAAAGGCCATTCAATCCATCTAGCCTGTTTAGTAGTTTGCAGCTTATTGATTCAAGGATCTCACCCAGCCTTTTCTTGAATGAAGCCAGAGTAGCAGCCTCAACATCAAGGCTGAGTAGCTTGTTCCATACTCCCACAACCCTTTGGGTAAAGAAGTGCCTCCTGTTCTAGAGGAAATGCACATTCACTATCATGTTACATAGACACATACTGTACAGTATATACACACACTGGTATTTGTAGCTATTATTTTCACAACTGTTTAAATAACTATTCCTCTTCATTTCCCCTACACATTCTGTCCTGTTATCAGTAACTAATGATATATACAACGTTGTGATGTATGATAATGCATATCCTTGTTGTAGGTTTGGTTTATATCTTAACTTGTTCCTTTGATGCAAACGCTGGCAAGATGGTAAATACTTTAAACATTCAAGTTTTTTATCTCTATTACTTTGAATTTATTAAAATAGTTTATCAAGGAAGGAAATATAATGAAAATACTGCTCCTGTAACTTGTGTTCCCCACGAACATCACAAAATATCAGCTCTCGTCTAAAAAAAAGGACAAATATTTGTATTAGGACAGAATAATGAACAGAATAAGAAACCTGTCAAAACCATGAAGAATAAAATACATTTTACTTGTAATGCAGTTTAGAAATGCCAATGGACTTTCTACCAACTAAAATTAAACACTTTTCATGTGGAGTTTTATCCTTTGCTTTTCATGGGGGATTTAGTACTCAAATTCCACATGGCATTAGGAAATATGAATTTTCAACATGGCATGGTATAAAAGAAAACCTTTGTTTTTCCTAGCAAGAGTGAGCTCCAAACAGAGCCCTAAGAATAAGCCTTGAAGAAAATCAGTATTCCTTACTACACTGTTCCTATCCAGGCTCTCTAACTAACAAACGTGATTAATTATTAACCCTAAAGGGAAGAACACTGGTAGATGGCCATCCAGTGTGAGGGCAGAGGCTAATTTCACCCACAGGAAGACAAATCATTACCTCTGAGCCACTGCTGGGCAACTGCTCTCAGACAGGTCTGCAAAGCAAACAAATCAAGGCGCTAAGCAGGCCGTAAAAATGACTCATCCGTCAAGAGACGTTTTGACTGTGAATCTTTAGGAAAAAAAAACTTTTAGTGCATAATCCTTTCAGATGGAAAGGAAACGTACTACCATTTCCCGTAAGAAAGGCAATGTGATTTGAAAAGAAATAAAAACAATAATTTAAATAACAGCTTCAATTCTTAGCACCACTGTCGATACCAGTCACTACTGGCCAGTAGTAGTATCTTAAGAGTGGCTGACTTTTTACTTGAAAAAGCACTTTTTAGGCCAAACAAGCTTGTGTCAGGAATTTCACATGCTGACTGAAGCTTAAGAGCAGAATTCTAAATTCAAACTATCAGACATACTATTCTGGGGACACCACCAAGAAAGGCTCTAGCATGGGAGGGGTGTTTGTATTATGCTGGATACCGAGAAAGTGCAAGTTGAACTAATCACAAAAGCAGCTTATGATACCTCAAGGAGATAGGTTTGAAAAATATAAACGCAAAAAACGGAAGACTGCAGAACAGAAGAGCACAGCGTTCTAGCAAGAATCAAACTCTTAGAACAGCCAGCAAGGCAAACACATAAAAGCAGTGCGAAAAATGTCATATATCACAGTCCCTTCATCCTCAAAAACAATCCCTCTTTAACATTCCCAGTTGCAGCAAAACAACTGACTCCTGATAAAAGGATGAAACCCAAACATGGTTTCCATAACACATTAAGATATTATTAACCACTTCTCAGAGGTTCATAAAAATCATTAAAAAACACTTAACATGAATTATTAAAAAATGCAATTCTTCACAGTACACTTTGGAGCCATTTAACACATAGTCACCTAGATTTCTCGTTTTTTTTATCTTAACTAATTTGAAATCACTGAATGTTCATCATCGTGGCTTTTTCCTACGCCCCCCTACACTGCTCTGGCATGCCCACTTATCACAACTGTTCACCATTGCACATTCCACTGCAACACAGTCCACATGCCTGACGAGACCCCATAGATGGAACTGCAGCTTCTATCACTGACGTCAATGTGAGTTCAGACACCTCCAGGAGTTGATGGTGCTGTACCATGACCAATTGAAGAACTGTCTCAGATTTTGATGGAGGGGAGGTAGAGGTAGAAATAATTTAACTGTTAGGGTGATACTTTAAAAACTTTGTCACATTTTGTTAGGAATCATAATCTTAACTCTTGACATTTTTAAAAGGCTGTTTTGAATAGGTACTGAACAACATATTAAGCTTGAACCTAGCATCATTTGCACTTCAACATTTTGAAGAGTGTGTCTGTTTTTTTTCCCAATCCTACAAAATGAGTGACAAAACTATGAAAGTACTGGCAGATAGGACATGTTGAAAGCTAAGTGCGAGATGCACATAAGTTACACATTTATCAGCAGAAATGTCCTCATACTGGGCAGTACACCCTTGGACATCTGTTAAAAAATAAAAGGATAGTTCCTGAGTGTCTTCAGGAAATTTAATCTTTTGACTTCAGCCATACGTCTATAAACCATGTTGACTAGCTCATTCTAATTTTTGACAAAATTAATGATCTTTAATTTTAATTTTATAAAATTAAATGTTTTAAATTCTGTAAAGCATATCCATACGTGACTGTTCGCTAATCTAACCTTCAAAGTATGATGTGTTATAAAATAAAACTTGGAGATCCCAGTACCTTTAAGATTTTGTTAGTACTAAAATTATTATATCGATAAACATATTTTTTGTTTTCCTTCAACACTGTGGTGGTCCTCGATAAAATCTTGAACAGATGGGTCAATTGCCACAAAATGACCCTCTATAGCTCTTTATATTTCAAAAATTCACTTTTACATTTTGACAGTTTATCCTCTGTGCTCCTTAATTCTGCCCATCGAGTGTTACAGCACTCACAGAGCAAAACACAACCTGAAATCGGAGCCTTTATGCACAATTAGGAAATGCTCTTTTGAAAGGTTTGCGAGATGTTAGGACTGACAATCTCAACATATTACAAAGCTAGCAAAAAAAAAATCAAAAACACATATTTAAGGCAACCCCCAAAGGCATACTGACTCCTTCAGTTACTCTGAAAAGGCCTTGAAAGAGATCAGAGAATGCAAACGTAACCAAAGCTTTAAATAAACCCTTGCTCAAACATTTAACCTTTAGCTTACACTAAAGAAAAAAAAATTACCTTAAAACCCTGAATCAAGGAGCACCAGAGTGCCTTCCAGGGCTAATCTACCCTGTGTTGTACTATACATAAGAAAACAGGACATAACACAACTAACAAAAAGAGACAATTCAACCCACAGGCTTGTGAATCATGGGAGTTCAAACACCTCATCAGGATATCACGGAGTCTTAATGCTTTGGTTCTTAAATATGGTGAGGTCATTTCAAGCAGTTTTATGCCTTCTGCATTCTGTTCCAATCAAACTTGCACTTCTATTTGTAACTTTCAACACTGCTTTCTTCTGCAGGCTCCACAAGAGACAAACTTAAAACATTCCTTTTTGCCATGGTCTACTGATTGCCTAACATTCCATCTATATAAACCTGTATGCTCTTGTTTATTTTTCTTCTTTTTTACTTTTTATTGCATTTCTTTCATTATCAGTATGTACAGCTTCCTTGGATTTGGAAAGGAACTTTACAAATAAAAGTAGTACTACTGTCCTTAAAGTAGAATTTTGATGTAAAAATGTGGATACATTACATTAACTGCTATAAATCATTTTTGTAAATCTGCATGAACAAGAATAAACTATTTTAAGTGCTGAAAATACACAAGGAAACACAAAGAAATATTTGTTGGTATAATCCTTGCTTTAGGTGAAAGACACCAGGTTCAAATCCCAGACAAGCCCCGTCTTGCTTTCCTTCTCCAAGGGAAATGTCCTCTTGATGTGGTGTCTTCTAGTTTCCAGGCCCTGCTGTGGAACACTAGTTGATTTAAGAGGGCAGAAGAAATATTATCTATCAGAACAGCCAGTGAAAGGAAGCTATAAGGCCCATCATTCTCATCTGGTATGCAACAGCAGCAATGAGGGCTAGTGGTTAGAGCTCTGGACTCAAAACTGGACTGTTGTGGGTTCAAATCTCACATAGAGCACTGCTGTGCTGTACCCTAGAGCAAGATACTTAATGCAGAGTACTTTGGCAAAATTCTTACCTGCAGAAATGGGCACAAATGTGAGGCACTCTAGATAAAAGCATCAGCCAAATAATAGAATAATGATAATGAAAACTCCCCCTTCCATGTTCAAAATGGATGACCAGAGGAGTCGATCAACCCTATCCTGTATGCCTTTGGGAAGAGTGACAGAAAACTTTTGCACCCAGTGATGAACAATATATACAGTGTTATGAAAAAGTAAGTACACCCCATGAAAAGGTGTGTGTTTTTCAACATATTTGCATGTACGGATATTTGATTTTCATTTCAACATGATAGATAAAGGTGATCTAATTCAACAAATAACAATGAAAATTATTCTTTGCAATAATTTATTCAGCAAAAAGAAATGCAATTGTCTGCTGTGGGGAAAAAAGAAGTACACCCCCTAGCTTCAATAGCTGGTGTTGCCCCCTTTGGCAGAAATCACTTCTTGTAGGCGTTTCTTGTAATTGTCTATCAGTCTCCTACATTGACTTGGGAGAACTTTTTGCCCACTCCTCCTTACAGAACTCCCTCAACTGTGTGATGTTTGAGGGCTTTCTTGCATGTACTGCCCACTTCAGGATTTCTATGGGGTTAAGATCTGGGCTTTGACTTGGCCATTCCACACCCTCCATTTCTTCTTTTTGAGCCATTCTTTTGTGGATTTGCTTGAGTGTTCAGGGTCATTGTCTTGTTGCAAGGTCCACTTATGGTTCAGCTTCAGCTTTTTGACAGATGGCCTCATTCTCCTCAAGTACTCTCTGGTACAATGTGGAATTCCTGGGTGACTGTATGATAACTAGCAGGCCAGGTCCTGAGGCAGAAAAGCAGCCCCAAACCATACTGCTTCCACCACCATGCTTTACAGTTGGTATGAGGTTCTTTTGGTCAGAGGTAGTTTTTGGTTTTTGCCTAACATGACATCTGGCATTGTAGCCAAACAGCTCTACCTTTGTATTATCTGTCCAGAGCACATTGTTCCAATAGTCCTGATCTTCACCTAGGTGTTGTCTAGCAAACTACAGTCGTGTCTACAGTATATTCTTTTCTGAGAGCAGAAGCTTCTTCCTTCCTGACCTCGCATGTAGGGCACAGTTATGCAGTCTCTTTCGGATGGTTGACTCGTACACTTTGACATTGACTGAGGCAAGTCTTGCCTGTAAATCCTTCGATATTATCCTGGGGTTCATGGAGACTTCCTGCAGCATCTTTCAGTCAGCTCTTGGGCTGAATTTGGTGGGACGACCTGGCCTGGATTGCCAGTGGTTTGAAATTTTCTCCATTTGTAGATGATCTTTCGGACAGTGGAGTGAATGGCAACAAATTGCTTGGAAATGGTTTTAAAACCCTTCCCAGACTCATAGGCATCAACAGTCTTTCTCCTGAGGGCCTCAGAGAGCTCTTTTGATCTTGGCATGATGTAGCCACACACCTCAATTGCTAAGACCAAACCAGACCACCGGTTTCTGATGTGTATATATAAGGCAGTGCATTCCAAGTTACTCTAGTGATGTTCTAATCATTTGCACCTGTTCTGGTGTACCGAATCTAATTTTAGGCATTTGATGCAATGATAAAGGTAGGGGTGTACTAACCTTTTCCACACAAGGAAATTGCATTTCTGTTTATTTAAACAGTACAAATGAGCAAAATGTAATTTTTCTAATGATATTTTTTAAAATTAGATCACCTGTATCTATCAGTATTGTTGAAATGCTGATCAAATATCCTTTACATGGGGTATACTTACTTTTTCACACCACTGTAGGTGTTTAAGACGGAACCGAAAATCCACGTGGCAAAATGCCAAATAAATTGAAATAATTTGCTTATCGGGACTACATATAATAACCTGGTGATAAAGAATTATCTCTTTGACCATGAACAAAAAAAAATTCTTCCAAAATGCAACAGAAAAAATGACGTTCGTTATCACCCAGCACTGACTCCTCAGTATTGGTTGGGTTTAAGATGCTCTTCTTTCAGGACATGGCAGATGGGAGATTTCTGAGAGACAATGCTTTCAATGCCACACTGACAAGCCACTGACAGAGACGAACAAGATTACTGACCCCAGTTCCACAGACCATTCCCCTTTGAAACTTCATTTTTCCACATCTTTGTGAAGGAGCATGCAATGCATGCTAATGCCACAAGCCAGCTGTCAAAATGTCCTCAAATCCCACCAGCTCTTGAATTGAAGCACACCAAAATAACTGCATATAGTCAGCAAATACAATCTGAAGAATGTAATTTTTCCATATTGGGCTAACAGAAATGAAGCGACTCTGGAATGAATCTGCAGTGGTGGTTGTAATGTGTTTTGTGTTGCACTGTGTCTTCTGAAGACAAATGAAAGCCATAATAGCCTGCCTTTCTCCTCACACAGACGTACAACCTTCCATGGAAGGAAAACCAACGAATGGAAGCAATGATGCCCATTATAAAACTACAGAAAGATGCACTAAAAATGGATGCAGTCCCATTGCTTGCAATGGAGCATTAAAAACAGAAATCTAAAACTCTAACAATCTAGTACTATTAACAGCTGAACAACTTTTAAGGTCTTTAGTTAAATTACAAATGTTATTCTTGCCTTTCTGCAAAAAGTGTTAAATAAAAATAAATTATACTCAGGAACAAGTAATGGGTTTATTCCATGCTGAAAAGAGAAGAAAGAAAACACAATGTTTGGAAGGTTGCAAGTCTGACACCTGAAGAAGGCTCCACGGCCGAAACGTCGTGTTTTCTTTCTTCTCTGTTCAGCATGGAATAAACCTATTACTTGTTCCTTTGCAGCCTACGCATGCTGATGCAGCTACCCACTTAAATTCTACTCAGTGTAACAATTATATTGGAAACACAGAACTAACATGTCCAAAGTAGTGAAAAGCTTGATTGTACCTTTCTTGTCCAATGCAATCTATTATTCACGCATGCCGAAAAACGTTTATTTCTAATTGACCCTAATTTAAATTACAGTTCTCCTTCCATAGCTGAAGAGATAAAGCACAATCGCCAATTACTTGCTATTGCCAAAGTAAATTAAAATAATTGTTCAAAATATCAAGATAATCCTGTCTTACTCAAGTCTGGCTTCCACACTTATCCAGCGTTAACTTATTGCCATATTTCTTTTTCTCAGGCCAAGATGATAAATGAACAGCATAAAAATACTATTTTGACAGAATAAACTAGAGTACTGTATCTCTCCCATTTGTAAAGTCATTCAAAAAGGACTCCGGAGGGACAGGTCACTGATGAAGAAGCCCTTTTGTAACTTCAAGAAACAAACCTTCACACCTGAAGAAGGTTCAGCAGCTGAACATTGCGTTTCTCCTTTCTCTCTTTCTGAAAACATTCACTTGTTCCTCTGCAGTCAACACCTGCTAACATAGCTCCCCACTTTGGAATAAGGGCAGGAAGAAGACAGAAGAAGTATACAGATGAATAATATTTTCATAGTTCCAAGCCTTGTATCTCTTCTCTCATGTAAAACCCACATGAAGGAGGGTGTTGGTCTGTATTGTAGATTGCATTGTACAATAACACTCAGAAACACCTTATAAAGATTACCTGATACAAGTACTTTTTCACATTGGGTGTAAATCTGCAAAGTTGTGTACCATCTTACCCAAGTACAAAATGCTTTGGGTAAGCATTTAAGTACATGCAACACATTTGTTATATGTTTTAATACTCAATGAAAAAAAAGGTTATCATAATTCTCAGACAGTAAGCACTCTTATAACGCCTCATGTGTTCATATGTTATAATAAATGAATTGATTAACAATAATAAAGAACTCACTAATGTATAGCACTTTATTACCAAACCTGCTGCATATTACGTGACCTGCCTTGTGACTCTACCACCTTCTGATGTTCTGTCTCAGTACTGTATGGAGCAGTTTAACGTTCGTTCAAAGAGTTTTCAGGTCTTTACCTATTAATTGTATTCTAGCATTTCCAGGACAGGATCTGTCCAGTCCCCCCCAAATAGTGTCCTGCCATAACCTCCACACTCTAACCTTCTATCACTTGATTCTTTCTCAAAATGTACAAGGCTGTGTCACTTGACTTCCTTTATCCACAGAACCTGCTCCTAACCTTTCCATTCCTGGCTCTCTCCACACTCCACTGAACCAGACTCCAAGCTGCACTAGAAGAAATGGAGGAGATCTAAACTACCCTCAACCTCAGCATCTCCATTGCTTCTTTCAAACACTCCTATTACCCAATCAATGATCCAGTCTTCTACTAATGATTCACTTCTCCCCTTTCTCCCTAAAACCCTGGAACAGGGAGTACTGCACTTACCTCTCCCAGTGCTCACTACCTGGCCTCTACTAGTCAGACTTTCAGCACACTCTCCTGCAACTGCTTATCTCTCAGTGATACCCTTCCATCAGCCAGTAAAATCTTCCAACAAAGGTTCTTTGATAAACCTCTAATGTGGGCTTCTTTAAAATGTGTGATATAGAACATCAAAACAGCTCTAAATCAAGAAAATAGAATCTTTGGGGCTTCGATACTGTACAGAGTTTTATTTTTACTGAGTGTGGCTATTGCTCATTTTACTCTATGAAAAACAAAAATGTATGTGAATTAATTCTTTATTGCAATCGCAATGTCACATCACATTTGTTCCCCATCATCAAATTTATCTACAGAATAACAGATGCAATATTTATTTTAGTTTTGAGTATTGCAAAACCACTTTGCATCTCCAAGTAATTGTGCATTCCATGCATTTCAGGTCTCTCAAGAGCACACCTCTGCATTTTTCTCAATTTTGAGCTTGTGCAGAGCGTTTAGAATCCAGTAATAAGAGCAGTATCATGTATTATGCCACACCCATCATCATTTGTTAGGCAACTTTATTAAAATAATTTGCTGATTGTTCTAATTCTCATTATTTTGACATATATTAAAAAATAAGAAAGAATAAACAGTACATTCGTGACTTCACATGCTCCTGTTCCTCCTGGTTTGAATTTGCTATAGTGAATGCAGACATACTGGATGTGATATAAGCCTAAGGGAATCTCTCAACATGGACTGTATATTTTGAAATTCAGATGTTGACAATTTATGCACTTCCCTGACAGAATAAAATTCTGCTTTATGATTCTTGAAACATAAACCAATCAGAATTAGAGAATATGTTGTCTTTCATACTCTAAGTCTTTTAAAAGATGAGATTACAAGTGAAGTCGTGAATAGCTTTCATGGAGGAAATTCATTGGCATGATGAAAATATACAGTATTGCTTAACTGCATCTTGTCCAACATCCTAGATAATGAGGCTTATGATTACCTCACCAAGAAAAAGATGTGGCAGGGCACATTAATTCTATATGATGCCTCATAATGAGGTACACTGAGAAAAATATTCTAAAGTTTCACCAATAAGTTACTGTTGTCCATATTAATGATATGATAAACAAAATACATATACATGTGCTGTGTACCATAATTTTGAAACAAGAGTAGAATGTTTAGGGTGTAAAGAGTTAACCTAGTTAAAACTAATCTTTCACTGGAATAAAGAATGAACAGACTTGTGCGTTCCAGTCAGTGGAATATACAGTAAATGATGAAATACTGTAATACCTGCAATTTTTATATCAGAACTTTTCTTTGAAAGGTTTTCTATATCATACAATCCTATTTTCCGGTCTTTGCAGCATTATGTCACAGAATAATTTTATGAAATTGGAATCCTGAGTTATTCTGAGCGCTGTAAAAAAGTGAAAATGGAGTCATTGCCAGGAAGAGAAAACATAAGAGGTTAGTCTGTGATCTGGGTAAACAATCATTATTTTGACTTAACTAGATGCAATGTACCATGCACAAATCACCTGGGAAGAAAAATTCAATTGCAGAGTTTTATCTAAATCAAATCATTATACCCATAAAATTACATATACTGCATAATAAAAATGAAACAACTCTACATTTTACATCAATAGCTCACTGGGCACATAATGTTATTTACAAGACATTTGTAATAGCAAGCAGGCTTTCAGAGTTTAAATAGTGTAAATACTGAATTAAGATAAATATAATTAATAAAAAAAACACATACTTCAACCATGTCCCACTTACCTAACGAAGAGTTTTGTCCCTAAAAGACATGAGGGAAGACAACATACTGAATGCTGCACTGACTTGTGCTGATTAACACAATTGGTGGAGCAGTCGAAGTGTAATGTAGGAAACATATGTCTTGATATCAAAGGACAGAAAAGTCGTTATATAATATTTACAATGTACACGTGTAGACTAATGTAATTAGCACGGTGTTCATTTCACACAAAAACGTTAACGGTGTAGATCAGGGGTAGTCCTACTGATCCGCTTACCGAACAGTCAGTGTAAAGGACAATGCAAGACCACACACTAGGATTACATCGGCACACTTGTAAGAAAACGGTGCAGATGTCTTGCCATGTCCTGCCTTTTCTCTTGGGCTGAATCCAGCGGAATATCTATGGGACCAACTTGCCAATGCCACCGACACAAAACAACCAGGACCTGTTGAACCTTTGCTAGCTGACCGTCTGCACTGCACAGGCAGAGTGGTGGAGCATCCCATACCAAGTCTACCCTGATGCAGCCAGGGCTGCATTATTGCTCAGGAAAGTCATACTAGTACTGTATCATTAGGTTGTTTTTTTTAAGAAGAATGTCTCTTTGATCTGTATTTTTGTTAATCAGTTCCATGATTGTTTGATATTTGTTTTGAATAAATTAAATCAATTAGATTAGTGTCTATGAAAGCAGTACATTAATGCATACTGAGGGAGCACATAAGATGGGAGAGGAAAACACTGCGAGGTCTGCCAGCATCAACACACAGCCTTAGGGTCAGTGCACCAACACAACATTGGATAGCTCATTACAAGCAGAAACATCTTTTTGCCACAAATAGACAACACCAAGAACCTTCCCATTTGCAAAAACGTAATCTTGATCACTCATGTGTGTGGATTCATAGGCCTTCTCTGACATTTACTGCAACTTTTCCTGTCAAGAGACAGATTCCAGTTTTTAAATGGCTTTCCCACAAACAGTAAACGATATGAAAAACAGATTTTCCAAGTCAATTACTATACATTTGTGCAGTACCATGGCTTCATGACAAAATGATTATGTTCAGTTTTACAAAAAGAAATGTGTGCCAGTTCCATTGCTCATCTTTTTCACTGACTTTCTTAACTTTCGAACTGTAGTATGAGCCTCAAAGGACACATGGCAAAAGTAAATGAACAAAGCAGAATCTGCTTGGAAAGGTCTTTGGGCATCTCACTAAGTTAAGATAATATAAAAAATTGTAATAAGAAGTCACGAATAATAACACTGTCCAAAAATTGGTTCACTTGATATCAAAGCAGAACTTTCCTTTGATATCACACCACCATTATTCAGATTAATGTTCAGTGTGGAGTCTGTTATACTTTCAAACAAAGGCCATTGGAAAGTAAGCATTATATATCCACTTTGTATTCATTTTCCCAAAAGACAGATTAATCCTGTAGGCAGCTGGCTGTCCTTCCTTATTATATCTGCTGGTGTCTTCATTACAGAAACCTGTATGTTATGCCTAGTCTTTCTGGCACTGTTTTGAGAGGCTTAGGAGGGAAAGAAGCAGCAGGAAGCAATATATAGAATTACTCTTATGTGTAAGCTATATGGAAAAATATTTAAACATTTCTTAAGAAGTAATGGAAAAATACCTTTAAGTAGGGCACATACTGTAAATGTGCCTTTATGGTATATATTGTAAAGACATTACAAACAATATACATCTTAGTTAATGATTGCTAATAAACAGAAAGCATATTAACAGCATATTTACAAAATCCAGTATATTCTAGTTCTAAAACTTAGATGTATGCATAGTACTCATCATGCAAGTCTACACATCCATTAAATCTAAAAATGAGCATTTTCAACAGGAAGTTGTCATTTCTGTAAAAAGATTTATGCAGCACAGCTAAAAATCCAAGCTTCTACCCACTGCTATTCGACGTGCTCTCCAGCCAGGTATTTATCAGCTCTTTTCATCCTCAAGGAACTTCTTCCAAATCCCCAGCACTCAGGGAGCCATTATGTAACACTATTTTTCCGTACCATTCTATCAGCAAGGTGACACAAAAAGGGAAGTTCTGCTCCAAGCTGGCATTAACACTTACACAGCAAGTCAAAGCAATTTCTATTTAAAAAAGGTTGAAGGAAAAATGTGCTAATGAAGTGGAATTTAAATTCTTTTAAGAGAAAAAAAATCAAAGCACCACCAAAACTGGAGTTTAATCTTATCAAACATTCCTTGTTTGATAAAAACATCCAAAACTAAGCAAATTACCGAGGAGATCTGAGGAGCTGTGCAAGGCGTGCCAGTGAGAGAAAACGTTAATAGAATCCAGTTAATCATGTTCCTCCCACATAAAGAGCAGTTTGGACAAAAGTACTTCCAGGGGAATATTTCACTGGCACACACAGAAAGAAAAATAACAAAGCTGATGGGCCTCTTCTATTCAAGGCAAAATAAACCATAAATCAGATATTCTGTTGCTTTGCATGAGATGGAAATGAATCCTTAAAGCACTATTACATTTACAGGTATTTATACCTGTTTTGTTTTTTTTACTTGTGGCCCTGCCTTTGCATTAAAACACATCTGAAGTTTTCAAATGCTTGTATACCATGGAGGCTAACAAGCGCTAATGACAAGTTTTTCCTTCGTCTGACTAATATATATATACACACACAATGCACAAAATACTTAAATAATTTAAACACTAATCCGGTGCGTCTTATACTATCTGTACACAAAAGACATTGATATTTCACTTGATATTCTAGAAGTAGCCTCTTCTAGATTCAATCACATTACATAAGGGTACAGTGCAACCCCACAACACTCTGAAGTACGTCAGGTGAGTGAATTAAGTTCATTATTAGTAAAGCCTGCAGCAGCAAACCACTTAGCCTGGAATCCTTCATCTTTAACACAAGTGAAATCACATACAATTAGAACAGGTAATGTGGATTGCCAAGCAAGCCATCTGTCATAAATAACAGACAGGCAACAACAGATTTTTCTAACAGTACTGTGGTTGAGGTGAACCTACTGTTTTGAGTTTTTAGACAATTAACAGTTTGGGTTGTGTATAGGAAGTTATCATGCATCATGACATTTTGAAATCTCACTATAGTATTTCTGCTTGAATTACAAATTCTGTATGGTATTCTGGAGAGTTTTCTCCATCTCTTTTTAGAGTTACACTAACAGGACAAAAGCTTTGAAAGTAATGGATAAACACATTTTAAAAATGGCCCTGTAATTAATTTGTGCTTGCTTTTCTAATTTAATGCTCCATCAGCAAACAGCTTTTGGAAAGCTCAGATTGAGGGAGTGACTTAGGGAGGGAGTGAGGGAGTGACTTGGGTGTTATCAGTGTTGCTTGCACCAGGTTTCAGACCACAAAATAGTTTTCCTAAAAGGCTTCAGGATGAATATTACAGAATTTAGTTTTTACTCAGAATTCTTTCCTTCTTCTGGAACAGTCAGAACAGTGCCGTGGTATCATTAATGAACAAGTAGATAGGGATTTGGTTTAAAGACTACAGTATTTGTAAATGTCTGCTAGAGGGAAGAGTGCCACCTACAGGTCCACCCACGGCACAGTGTTGATTAAAAATTTGAACCCCACAGATACAGTGGTCTGCTGTATTAAAAGGGAACATGTTGTTACTTCTTGTGTGCTGATTACAGGTGCTGGGGCAGTCCTGTCCTCTATTTCTTTTTTTTTTCTTTAAATTACAATATTAATGGCTGGCTCATCTCGTTGCAAATCATGCCATGATTCAGTATTTCACTGGGCAGAAATAGATTGTCCATGCAGGTTTGAATATCTAGATCACAGTCAGGAAATCTATGTTTCAGTGTTTAAGAGCTCTTAAACAAAGCTGCCTTTAATGTTGGCATGTGATCTGATGGTCAGGCCATTGCCTTGTCCCTGTAAACATCCAACAAGATCCCAAGTCAAAGGCACCAACTCTATCTATTCCCAGACATTATACTGGTATCATCTGATTCCAAACCCCACCTCCTGCAGCACTACTTTAATGGTGTCAAATATACACGGTGCTGTCCCCAAGTGCACATCTACCAAGGAACAGTACAAGCAGGGAGCTGCGGCAGCATGCGTAGGCTGCAAAGGAACAGGTAAAGGTTCATACCATGCTGAAAAGAGAAAAAAAGAAAATGTTTCGGCTGTGGAGCCTTCTTTGGGTGTGAAGAATGGAACAAACCTTTATTTGTTCCTTACCAAGGAACAGTCTTTATACGTCCTCCGCATTCCGTGTTAGTGCATACCATGAGCTTTACTGGTCATTGTTAAATTTACAGTTTTATCTATCACAACACAAATAATGTTCTTTTGCTGTAGCATTTTATTCAGTTCTTCAAGCAAGGTCCTTTCTACAGATTTTCACCTCATCATCCGTATAATAACAAATTAATTAATCTGCGTTCAGGTCTTGAATTTTTACGCTTTTAAGCAACTCCATCAAAGCTCCAGACTGGTGACTTGGAATTTTATTTTTTGCCAAGCAATAAACAACCTTAAGCTGAGTGAGCAGTGTACTGGGCTGCCGACTGTCTTGCTTTATCACAGAGCTTTTTCACTGCAGCTCGCCGTTATATTATACATGCAGTGAAGATCTGATCTGATGTGATGGCTACATTTGGTGCACACAGCAAAGGAAGAAAACTGCATGTTCATTGAGTCTTTAGTAAATCCGCATTTCAGCTTTTGGCTCACATTTTTATGTGCCCTCACATAGTTTTTTTTTTAATTTTGTATTTTTACTTTTCAAAAGGTGTAGTAACAAACAAATGGACACTACATTTTCACTCAGCATTCACTGACTACATCCTTACCATCTTCAAGCCAGATCTTGCCATATCTCACAAGATAGGCTGGACCTGCTCACTGTAAGGATGTCTCACCTCCTAGGAAAACCTGCTGCTCAGTTTAAGTGTTGTGGGTAGACCAGTAGGTGGTGATCCCAGATCTGCCTTTTGGACTAAATATGAAAACCTCAAAGGATCATTTGATTACAGTTTCTTCACTGAAAGCATACAAATGTAAACTGCACTTACTGTATTTTTGCAGGTTACATTCTTTTTTTACTTTGTAAGGTAGCACAGTCCTACTTTACAAGAAATTCAGTTATGTCATCATGTTTGAAGTCATACCGTAAAATTATACAAAAAATTAAATCAGAAGTTACCAAGTAAAACATGCTAAAGGCCTACATTGAAAAATTCTAGCATAAACAAGGCCAGATAAGTGAAAGCTTTTTTTTCTTGTGTATGTTTTCTGCACAAATGCACATATATTAGTTCACGAACAGTGAACATTTTTCGGACAATGAATTTCATCTTGTGTGATGAGCAGTCAAATATTTCGTATCCAGTCGCTTTGAACAGCGTCATTCTTCCTACTGGAACGGCTGGGGAAGTGGTGCTCTTTACTGCTTTTGCTGAAAGCCACGACTGCCCGTGTATCACCATAAACAACAATTTGTATTCTCTCTATGAAACGATCAATATCTAACCCAGAAGCAAAACACTTTCATCACAGAATCCTCTTTTCTGTAGTCTAGTAAGCCAGTTACCAAAACTGTATTGCATACTAAAGGATGCTTCAGTTTAAGCCTGAAAGCATTCAAAGCACACAAGCAGTCATGATGTACAGGTGATCTGCTTTCTGATTCACAATCTCATAATAATAATAATAATAGCTTACACTTATATAGCGCTTTTCTGGGCACTCCACTCAAAGCGCTTTACAGGTAATGGGGACTCCCCTCCACCACCACCAATGTGCAGCATCCACCTGGATGATGCGACGGCAGCCATAGTGCGCCAGAACGCTCACCACACACCAGCTATCAGTGGGGAGGAGAGCAGAGTAATGTAGCCAATTCATAGAGGGGGATTATTAGGAGGCCATGATTGGTAAAGGCCAATGGGAAACTTGGCCAGGACGCCAGGGTTACACCCCTACTCTTTTCGAGAAACGCCCTGGGATTTTTTATGACCACAGAGAGTCAGGACCTCGGTTTTACGTCTCACCCGAAGGACGGCGCCTGTTTACAGTCCCCGTCACTATACTGGGGCATTGGGACCCACATGGACCGCAGGGTGAGCGCCCCCTGCTGGCCCCACTAAAACCTCTTCCAGCAGCAACCTTAGTTTTTCCCTGGAGGTCTCCCATCCAGGTACTGACCAGGCTCACACCTGCTTCGCTTCAGTGGGTTGCCAGTTGTGAGTTGCAGGGTGATATGGCTGCTGGTTAGTAATAATAATTCACCAGCATCCAACATTGACTCTCATGAGACACAGCAAGACTAAAAGTTTAAATAACTGTAGAGACGCAGAAAAAACTTTTTCCATCTTGTAATCCTAGAGGCTCAGAAAAAAAACTGTCAGAGCATAATGCAAAAGATGCAGATCAATAATGAATGAAAGTAACATCTCAAAGCCAAGGCATAACAGAATTTATACTGACCTCTGGTCACTTTTTTTCTTTAAGATGTACTGTACTTAATTTGATCCAGAATCACTGAAAATATAAGTTTACTATTTGTTGAATATAATGGTACTTAGATCAGACAGAATTGTTTCTTCCCTTTGAAATACATTTGTTGTTTCCAAATTATTTTCACTGTAACTACTGTAAAAAACATCAGCTAATTATTATTCACTGTTTCACGGAGAGAGAATGTAGTTACCTGTTTAACATGTCTTCTGATGTGGCTTTAATTTCTGAAAGAGAGATTCGTTATCAATTCAATCAAAATTCTAGGAACTTCTCATGAATGCTTAATGGTTCCAGGAAGAAACATTTTACTGTAGAAGGGCTAATGATTAAAACACTGGGGGAGTTAATGAGCAAAGTTTGAAACAAAAGGTGAGTTTATACTACCACAAATATTCCAGAACAAGTAGAAACATTCTACTTTCATTCAGACCAGCAATGTTTTGTGGTGCCAGTGCTGGCAAAAAGCACATTCTACAGAAAGCATCCTCTTGTGCTCACAAAGGCAGAGGTCGTGTTCCAGCACAGCCTGCATATGAAAACAAATAACAAACATCCTAGGTAAATGTAGGAGAATTCCTAAAGGGCACTGTGTGCTGACCAGCAACATCATCACATTGCTTCCTTCCCATTATTTATTCCTCTAATCTAAAGTCTGCTTGTGTTCGCTAAAGTTCCATTTTAAAACTGTGCCATCCAAATAAAGTACAAAAGAAATCTGAAGCATGGCTTTAGTTTTAATGTTAGTACATTTGACATGCACGACTTCCTCCTCCTGGGAGAAAGGCACCATTCTAGCATGGTGAAAAAAATACCCCAACATCCACTGGTGCTATTCTGGAATGTAGGTTTTCAACATTCCTAAGAAAAGCTGGACATGGAAATTGTTAAAAACCAAAACATTTCATATGAAAATTACATTTTATTATAGGTTAGGAAACTAATGACCTAGCTGACACATCGCATCAAAATAATCAGAACTGAGCCAAGGAACTAGAACTCACTGGTCTATATCACTTTTGTGAAGATGTGATATACAGTAGTAATAATAACCTCACAATGGATAGTCCTCAAAGGTTAAGAAAAGCCATGTCTGGTTAATACAACATGTTAGACTACTCTGAGCTAGCAACAAAAGTGATGGATACAAATAGAGTTTGATGTACTATTTGATGCTAAACCAGAAAAATAAAGGAATTTAAGGCAATGTGTATTAACTAAGAACTGGTTAATGAAGAACAAAGGAAAAGTGCTGATGACAGAACCCTCTATTTGACGTTACATAATCATAGAGCTTTAATTATTTGTTTTTGGTTCAATTCAGTGATGTTTTGCATTATTTAAAAAAAATGGAAATTTACACTTTCTAAAAATAAGCTGCAGTCAAATGTATTAACTATTAGTTTTCTACACTATCGGTCTCAACTAAATGAGTAGTGACACTCATGTCCTTGCATTCACAGGTTTAACATTTAAATCAATGCTTGTGCTCTGGTACATCTTTTAACACAAATTAAGCACTACTGCTAAGAAAATAATACATATACACAATACAGTTGCAATTAGCTACAATCAGAGGTCCACATATGCCTTTTTTGTCACTGTACCACAAAAATGCATCAAAGCTGAAAAGTCAAAAAATAAGAACTTGTTTTGAACAATGTATGCTTTCCCAATACACGCTACATAAACACAAAAAAACACTCTGCTTCCACTATTTACTGACTTAACTGGACCAATTTCATAACTTCTACCAGATCCTCAGGTGCTACTGCATTAAAGAAGTCTAGAAAAATTGCAGACACCAGCCCTCTGGGATCAGAATTGGTGCAGCACTCATTTATAGAGATGTAACAGTTTTGCATATGACCTTGAGTCAAAATTATGGCCCACAGTGAGATAACATTTTGATGAATTACTTGTTTATAATGAATCCATTCTACACACTGTAAGGAGTTATAAGGAGAGTTTACATGTCAACTTTAAGACTTAAGACGTCAATGGATAGGATATTTCTTTGTAATGATGAGCCTTTCTACACTCGGTATGCAGTTATAAGCTAGTTTTTACACTTAGAGTGCTTAAAACAGCAAATGTTTAGAAAGCGTTTGTGGAAGAACAGAACCTATCCTAGCCCACATTCCAGTCAGCCAAGTATATTCAACAAAAATGTAGTTTGAATTTGACTCGAACAAACTAAACTGACAGAATGGCCTTTGCTTCTTTGTAACCATTCTTGGTTTTTCAAAAAAGTCTATGTGGCAGCCAAAACTTGTGACCTAAACTGAATAAATCTAAAACTTGGGAGCAAGGCATCACTGTATACCAACACTTGGGGGTTTAATAGCATTGGTTTCGAAGACGACCTGAAAATACACAACAATTGACAAACAGTGCAAGCAACCAACTTAAATTTAGACAGACATGATGACGGTCGACCCATGCAAGGGGTGGCAAATGTTAATGGGATGGTGTGCCAGACTCTTAACATACCGGCAAACATACCAGACAATCAATTTGGTTGGTTCATGAACGTGAAGTTAAAACTACAATTTGCCATGAAAGATCTCACCATACCGTACGGCCTACACTGTACATATGTATATCAAGTTGTGATATGTGAAGCTTCACGGTTTCAAAGGAGGTTTTTAACAAATATAAGAACAGGCCAAAGAATGTGCCTTATCATTTTGCCATGAAGAACATTTTCTGTTGTTTAAAACATAACGATGTCTTCCAAAAACAACAAAATTACAACATTTCTTGTTTTATAGGAGAATAAACATTATAGTGCCTAAGCAACATGACCTGCTAACTTCCCACGGGCCTTAATAATCTTGCCATATTTCATGCATTTTTCTCAGGATTTGAAATTAATTTGGCGATGGAGAATACGTACATTAAAGACAAGTTAGAGCTTTCCTTTATTAAAGGAAAACATTTTCTGTCACATAAAGCAAAACAAAAGAGATGGTTAAGTCCCACTGCTGCCTGCTTTACTACACTGCTGCATTTATTTTTCCAATATGACGATAAAAAATAAAAAATATCGGTTTTCTCAGTTAGGTCCACAAACAATGCAAGTGGTCAGTAGCCTTGCATAGCATTTGAGCATTAAAAGCTACTTTCTTACAACAATAGCGCATGGCTTGCATTTCTTAAAATATATTTGCCAACAGAGCATAAGCAGTGTAAAAACAATTCTCCTGGGAAATTTCTTTTATTTGGTTATCACTGGTTAAAACTGAAAACCCACAAGCCTGTATAAATAATGGAGTTCCACAAAGACCTGCATTATCTGTGTTCTCAGAGGAGACAACAATAGGGGTGGCAAACATCAGAAGAGGCAAAGGAGTACAAAAAGGCAGACACTATTCAAGACTGGGCAGACACCTGGCAAATGAAAGTTAAAGTAGACGAGTGCAAACTCATACATGCATTAAGTAATAAAGTCCTCTATAATTGTCTGATGAACTAGGCCACCTATGAAATTTAGTTAAGAATTTAGTGTTTAATTTTAACTCATTGCTGTTCTTTTCCAGACAGCTTGGAGAAACAATTATAGGATCCAGCAAAATAAAAGGATGTAAAGTGAAACATTAAGATTATACGTTCTAGCACATTGTTTTATGTGAATTACAATGTGCTTGTTAGACCTCATATACAGTAGAATACCCTGTACACTTATTAACACTGCACTATAAAAAATACATGACTGTACTCAACATTTTAGAGCAAGTTGAATAAATTAAAGTTCCAAAGAAAAAGACTGAAGGAACTGAGCCTATTCAGTCTTGAAAAGAGGAGATTATTTCTCAAACTTGATAGGAGTATTCTAAATCCTGAAAGGTATTAAGTCATCCCACAGGAATACAGGATCCCAGCATCTGTGAAGTTAACATTTGCAAATTCGCTTATTCGTGGTTCGGTTTGGCCAACAGGGTCTTGGACGGAAAAAGAGCAGAACAGGATGCTCTCAAGAACCTTCCACTCGGTTTCAAGCTTTCACATCAGCGATTGTGAGACAAAGCAGCTAATAAGTGAGCCCCTGCCCACTACCTACTACCCAGCATTCGCATCTCAACAAGGTCTTGGGTTATACTGAAACAAATGCTGCTGGTTCTGTGTCAGTTGGATGACAACTTTACAGTCTTACTGACAGTTTTATTGCCCTTTTCATTACAGTGGGGTGTGCTAATCAGGCAGGCAAAGAGAGGAAGTGCAGGCAACCCCTGGACAAAATGGACAGATTCATGTTGTTTATTTTAGCTGCTTACTGGAAGTTCCGTCAACTAAAACAAACAATAGTAATACCTTATTTGTATTAACATCACATTCATTTAATAACACTTTAATTATATACCTTAGAACATTATGCAACAGTACAGAGGTCACTTTACTGATAATTTGGCTATTCGCAATGGTTCCCTGCACAAAACCCTCATGAATATCAAGACCCTACTGTACTTTATACTCAGTAACAAAACAAGGATATGAGATCGTAACTGGAAATAATTTATAAGTGTGTTTAGGAAGAACAGGAGGTATGTTTTTCAGAAAGAGTGGTGGGTGTTTGGAACGAGTAGCCAAGCCACGCTTTTGAAGCTGATTCCTGGGAAATTGCAAGACATGGCTGGATGAGATCCTTGGATTAAGAAGGTGCTAGCAAAATAGACACACAATGATTCCAATATGCTCGTCTGTAACCCTCTTATGTTCTGGTGCTAATTAAACAACGTCCAGAGGGAAACAGGATGAGACTGTGCTTTAAATCCAGCAGTCTTCACATCAATCTACTACCAAAGTGTCATCAGGCAAGAAGGAGCACAACACTATGAGGACAGCTTCTCACGTTGGCTCAACTGTCAGCTGCTTCCCAGCACAAAGCCTGCTCATTGCAGCCGATTGTTTTTATCACATCATCTCACTCGCGCTCAGCTTCATCTCAGAGTAGTAAAAAATATTGAACACCACTTAAAGGAAATCCATAATAAATGGGAAACGTGATGCATAGATAGAAAATAGGCTTTACCAAAAAAAGGTCATTTCCATTGGAAATGTGAAGAACCCTGCCCCCCACATTCTTGCTATACATGTACTCTGTGAGTCACATGCAATGCAATATTCAGCAAGTTTCTGCTAATGCAACTTTCTGTCTTTGGTAAACAATGGCAAGGATATATGCCAGTAATGACCTTTACTGTATTTCTTTAAATTGTACCTCAAGTACGAAGTTATTCAGAGGCAGACAGTCACATTCTCATTGTATTATTCATTCATTACTCATTTCATTTGTTTTTTACTGGTGTACTGGAGACTAGTCCATCATACAGATGAATGCTGAACCTCACACAACACCTCAATATTCAGCACAACAGAAGCTTCCCAAGCAGCATAGTAGATAGCCCATAATGGATCTCTCTCTCTCTCAAGTGCATATTTAGAAGACCAGGAGTTTCCTTCACTTGACAGAAATACATTCGCTCTTGCCTTCAGTGGTCAGGTTCTTGCAATGCAGGGTCCTGTAGTCCGAGACTGCCTCATGTTCCTTGAGAGATGTGATATTACTATAGCCGTGTGAGGTATTTTGGCAGATCAGTACTGCAGGAGTAGTGGTGGGAGACTGACTTGAGAACCAACAGGGTAAAATTGAAGTCAATAGTGACCTTAAAAATAAACTTATTTTACCATTATTTTGTTATACACGTACAAAAAAAAACTGTACAAGCAAGGGCATAAATTGCCCTTGGCAAAAATAAAATGTTTTTGTTGTCTTGTCATTTCTCGACTCCTTACTACACAGTTCAACCTGAAAAAGGTTTCTTCCCCAGAAGCTGTGCGTGATGTCCAACAGCCATCAACATCGCACGACTGGCACACCGATTGCTGTCTAAAGCAGAGTATGAATTAACAACAACAGCGCCCCTTCTTCATATCTCGATTGACTGTCAGAGAACACTTGTTTCCGTGAGGACATTAAGGTAACCGGGAACAGCACCCTGACATTTATTTTTCCATGGTATTTGAACAGCTGGTTCTGTGATACAATGTACTGCAGAAAATTTGACATAAGCTTAAAGCATGAGATCAATACTTTAGTTCAGAGATCATGGTAAGGTGAAGCATTTTATAATTTTAAAAAGCAATTCAACATATCCTTGATGTTACTAGAGTTTCAACCAGAGCAAAAGAAAATTAATTCTCCAGTTCCCCAGGCTAACATTGCTGCTAGTTTAATTAAATTAATTTGGTGTAACAAGGCCTCACCATAGGTGTCCAAATTAATAACACAAATAACAAAAGAGACAATTAAAGGGAAAAGAACAACAGCAGCTGAAATAAAATGTTTAAAAGGCAATATATTAACTGCCATATCAAAAAAGTAAGGAAAGATATTTTGGTGGTACAGTCTTTGAATAACCAACAGATAAGACCACTAACGTACAAACACTGCCATGAAAAACAATCAGGATTTGAAATATTGAATATGGATTTTAGGTTTGGTTTTTGTGTTAGCGGCTATACTATGACAGATTAAATGTTAAAGATATTAAAAAGAACTGAATAGCTAAATAATTTTGTAATGTGCTACAGTCTCAATCAAGTTTTTTTTTTCACATTCATTGGAACAACTTCTAAGTTGGCTCTTGGAAGAAAATTACCAAATGAAGAGGAAGAAATTAATACTTACGATGAAGGTGTAGTTGAAAACTATCTGAGTACAGTCAACTGTGATCACTTGAGAAGTCAACATTACAAGCTCATATAATACCTTTATTTAAGCTGATTGGAAAGGATATTAAAAGGAACCAATTTCAGAAACACTTCTCTTATCTTAAAGTACTTGCTCAAATGTCACCCCCAAAGCGTATTAACTGCTTTAACTGGATTTGGTTCACCAACTCAGCCTCAAATCTTGGCAAAATGTGCCCTGAATTTCAAGAGCAAATAAGCTTTATTAAGATTTTAACAGAGCATTTCATAAAATGTAATATCTTAGTGTGGCTTAAAAGTAAACTTTGACGTACACACAGCATGAAGAACTGCCTGGATAAGAGGCATTCTTTTCTATGCCTGTTTTGATGCACTTTTCTGTTCACGACATTTATGAATATGCAAACAAAAATATAAACTATTTTTACAGCAGAAAATAGAAGTAATTAAAACCACACTGCTCTCTGAAACGTTTTGCCTTGCTCCCATACCACAATAAATACCTTTGGGAATTTTCACAACTGCATCAGAGCTGCTGGGGCTGAATTTCTGTTAAACCTGTATTTTGCAATATGATTTACTGTAGATAAGACCACTTTCATTTCATATTCTTGTGCTGAGTCCCTGAAGAACAGCAGCTTCTCAATGACTAAAGTTAGGGCATATTTTTCCCAGTGGCAATCAACATATCTCTATGATATTTCATAGTTATTTACAAAAACAATTCTCATTCAAAGCTGGCTGCCCGATGTACAAACCACAACGGAAACCTTTGGAAATGCCATTGATTAAAGGGCTTGTACATTTATATAATTTGATAGACTTATATTAAATACTTTAATACTTGTCAGTATTTACAAATGACTTAATTTGATTCAGTTATTTTATTAACTACTGTCATCCTGGAGGGCAAATGTACATTATTTACAGTATAAATGTACCCACGTGCCTGTTATCTGGGAAGGATAACATTCTTTATCTTTTACTATTCTTATTCTTAGCACTGATTAGCACGGTTGAAAATTTTAAGATCCAGGCAAAATCATATACAGGTTGAGAGTATAAGCATAGGGACAGTGAAGTGAAATATCATGTTTCCAACAGTTGTATTGTATTTCACCTTAAATGCTAAATATCAACCAAAAGTACTTAATATACATTTACTTTAGAAAGGAAAAGGCTTTTGTTTCTGAGTATTATTTTGCATAAATGTTTATGCATGTCACAACAACGTAATTTGTTGTGCTCAAACTTAACTTAAGGTTAATTTCAGGGCTAAGTTCATGAGCACGCCCCATCTTTTAACCTGAGATCTGATGATTGAGACCTACAGTATGAAAGAGCAGACTCCACACTGTGGGTGACAAAGCCCCCTCCACCGCACTACATCTGTAGAATCTTTTGGCCAAAACCATTAGAGGCACTGCAATTATAACTTTTAGACTTGCTTAAAGACCTATACTTTCATTAGATTTTTTTTATATACAGTTTTACTCCATTTTCTTCAGGCAGGTGTTTTTTCCTTCTTGTTTTATTTACATGTGTGATGCGTGGTGTATGATACAGCACAGAGCTGTTTGAAAAGTACTTTTAAATAAAACTGAACTATTATTGTGATCTTTGAACTATCCTTGTGAAAGCATCTTGAAAACCCCAAGTGGTTTTATCAGACTTGAGGCGCCCATCTACTCAGGTCAAGTGTCTGTATTCATGCAGAATGAACCAAGTTTAATTTCTATATACTGTACTTTTGAATGTTGAAGATATCTTGTAAAGCTACAGCTCTTTCCATACTGTAACCAGAATTGATACTGTCAAATTACAATGAATGCATCAGTGCTTCATGCCCGCATTATAATCCCTGCTTCTGTAAATGGAACAAAAACTAATTTACTTCAGACACTGGCATGCAGTAATCTGGAAAGAGAGGGACGTTTCATGTGTAACAGCTCACAGAGATGTTGGAAAAGATACGGTAATGGAACAGGTATACAGGAAGGTAAAGACTGACTGAATACAGCCACATCTGGTGGACACCAGATAACAATAATGAGACAGTATTTCAGAGCGAGAAGTAAAAGCAAGTGGTCCCTGTGGCTGTACTTCAGACGACCATTACATGTCAAAGCACACACAAATATTTGATTATCATGAACTCGTTTTCTAAGGGGAATGCTTTATTTATGAAGGATCTTCCATATTATTGGACAGAACATGCTTCACAAAACCTTTCCACAGCTGTAATCACGTCATGAGATTAACTGGAATCATTTTGCCTTTGAGAATCTCAGTTATGCTAGAACATCTTCTTGTCCTCTACAGGTAATCTACAATCCTTTGAGCGTCCTGTGCTATTCCCAAAATCACGCAGAAGTTTTTAAAATCTTCACAAAAGGAATTTCCATTTAAACAATTGTACCTATGCTTTTTTTACCGTATGCTTGACACTGTTTTATTACATTTTGAAGAGATCCCTGAAGCCATACATAACAGCGGCAGAACCTGTGCCTCTCTTATTACTGTATTTATCCAGCGACAAAACAACTAAATGTCCAAAGCCTCTCTTTTCCCACCTCAGGTCAGAGGCAAAGCGGATAATGTTCAAATGAAAGAGGCAGTGTTTGTAGAATCACCAGTTCCCGAAAAGATTCCGAAAATCTATTTTCTTAAATTGATCGCATTCTCGAATCGTACACAAGATACTGAAACAAAGGGTTACAACTTACTACACTGTGAATTGAAATTAATGTTTCGATAGATGACATACTATGCGAAAAAGGCTTCAAATGCGTCATATTTTCAACAAACACTGCAATTACAAATGTATCATGTCAAATCTTTTTCGTTCTTATCCCATCTAAACTGCTGATTGTGTCATGGTTGCAGAGGTATTTGGTGGTTTCAGAGACTTCCGTTACACCTCAATAAAAGTGCCAAGCCAATGAAGTGTGGCAGGACTTAAAACAAAAGGGAAAACCGATTACGAGGGAAGAGAGTATTAAAATCTCAACCTGCTCATGTACAGATAGTGGTTTCATGTTATGATGGATACTTAAACAAAAGTCTGTAATGCTGGATAACAGTTATACAATCCATGCCCCACAGCTATATAAATGCATCCTTCCTCAAGAAAAGATAAAATGTCAACGGCGTTTAGCCCACATACAGTAATGCCAATACTGCCTGCAAGATCTGCAACAAACAAAAGCAACATGCGAGTTTGACTATAGCACAAGTCATCAGAAAGTAACAACAAACCCACACCGAAAATAAAAGTCCGGTGTTTGTTTTTATTCTGAGAATTCCAAATAAATATGAATAACTGTAAATACATTTGATAATGCCAAACAACCCGCATTAACTTTTACTTACAGTTGCAACTTTCACTGGTAACGGGGTATTATCACATAGAGAACACATGAAAACACAGCTTAGAAGTATCAGAAATAACACAACAGGGTTTGATACAAGTCGCGGAAAAAGTGAATACTTCAGTAGCTGAATGTGACACTTCTCAATACAGGGCCTATGCACTAAACCTATGTCACTTAAGACTTGCAGTACAGGAATAGAAAAGTTACAAAGAAAAAGCAAAGTAACCCAGAAAAGACACATTCATGCAATAGCGAAACAACATAGCAGCAAGATGTGTATTTTCAAGTGATTATTTGTAAAAATGATCCGTATTTTAAAACTGCAACTTTCACTACCGTGCGCTGACTGCGGACACCCCCAGAAGCTAAGGTACTACGGTACCTTTCTGCGCTCAGCTGAGTCGGTGCAGCAGGCACTTTATTTTCTGTTCTTTAAAAATTAAAAGGAAAAGCATTATCCTTACCTCCCTCATGCTCAGCCTGGAGACAGGCGGGAATATTTTTTTTCCAACCCGGCATTTCCCTTGCAAAGTGTTCATTCAGAATGTTTCAAAGATAATTCTTTGGTGCATTTCAATCTCGGTACAAGTCTCCTCCGTATGTATTCCCAATGTCTCTTGCCTTTTTTCTTCTAGCCGGTGTAATTCAATGCTGTCTCTCCCACAGCCTCGTTGTGGAGTGAACGAGAGGGAGAGACACAAGGAAGGAAAGCAATAGAGAGAGAGAGAGCGAAAAGCTCACCAAACGTTGCGAGAGGACTCCCCATTCAGATGAAAAAAACAGGGAGGCACTACAGGATTAGTTAAAGGATTAACAAACTTCCTCGTGACCACATTGGAAATTGGAAAATAATACCATTAGTTTTAATGTTTCTGCGTTTCCCCATGGTCATGCAATTTTTTTTATTTGTAGTATTTTGTGTGGAAAACGAAGTACTAGCATTTTGGAAATGGTCTGTTCCGCGTATATAACATTGTAGAACAGCTCCATTCATTAATTTCGTTGAAAAGGTGTGTTAACAAGTGATTACAAGCAGAAGATCAAACGATTTACAAAACGACGATAGAAATAAAAAAAAGACGATGCTGAGAGCGTTTACCTGAAATCCAAGAATAAGGATTGTACAAATTGAGGTTTAGTACACAGTGAAGCTATCACTATGAACGTATGCATACATTTATTTAACTGGGCACTACATAAAATCTGAGTTTGAAATGTTGTGATTGGGACTGTGTGTGTATGTCAATCTCTTACCTCAGGCGGTGTTTTTTGTATTTTAATGTTCTGCACTTGCCTCTAGGCAACCACGTCTTTATAGTCACTACAAAGAGAAGCAAATGACAAAGCAGTATTCAGGAATTTAAACTGTCAGTCACTTCATGTGATGTCTCAATACTTGTCTCAGCAGGCGTTTTAAAATGGCATCATAGGGATCAAAACCAATAACCACGAGTTATTTACGAGTAGTTGATACCTTTATCAATGTAATTGCTTTTACAATGGGGACACCCTGAAAAGCAAATCGTTTGCTGACAGATTGCCTTTCACATATTCTTTTTACATTTTAGAATTCCCACACTCCTGTTGCAGGAAAGGACTGAATACAATTTTCGCCCAGAAATCTCATGATCATTCCTTAGGATCCCAACAGCTTTTGCATATTTTCCACAACTGAACCGGAAATCAGACCAAGGATTAGTACATTCTGAACTGGCTCTGGACAGACTTCAGCCATGGCTGAACTACAGCAGCAGTTTGAAAGTCCGGCTTGACTTTTTCCACTCATCTCTGATGAAGACTTTTTATCAACAAAATTTCCTAATCAAAATCCAAAATCCACAATTTCAAACTTCATAACCCAATGTTTGTTTTAGCATGATACCAGAGTTTCTCATTTTTCCTTTCAAGATAAATATGGGATCCTTAATATATTAAAAATAACCCAATTAAGGGGTGTGTGAAGAATGACATGACTGAGAGCAAAGCTGCAGGTGTTTTTATTGGGATAGTTGATAGATTTTTGTTCAGAAATGACAGAACCATCAACGGTACACTAATACCATGTTAATAGAACCCTTTACATATCCATGAAAAGACAAATCATTCTCTTTTTCAAATATCTAAATAAACACACTGAAATAAAAGTGCTTTAATTTTTAATATATTGTACTTAACAGCAGTGACATATGCAGAGAAAAAATGCAATCCATGTGTCTTGGAAGACTTATTTTCTGAGCCAAAGTTTGGAGTGGGCACTGTGTTACTTAGATTCTGTTTTGATGATTAAAGTTGCATTAATCTGAAATCTTTCCTGTCTCTTCACCCCATGGAAATGTAAGCCCTGTCAACAATCAGAGCTAGGCCTGATTATGTCTTCGTGCTCAGATGTCAATGACTCAGCACTTTGATCTGTGCAGGTGAATAAACTGCTTATCTATAGTTTTAAGTGCCCAATGATTGTGCTCAGTGACACCTACAGTGTACGAAAAAAAAAGCCTCTACCATTTTTCTGCCACAGTCTTTCAATCTCTTCATCACCGAGAACACAGCTATGATAGATTTCTACCCAGCCAGCAACAAATTTAGCAGAGTGCCATTTTCTGTAATACTCCAATAACCTCACATCAGCCTCTTATCCATTTTATGCTTTCTCAAGCAAATATGCAGAGGCAAATCAGGATTCATCTGTGCAGTGGAAGGCAGATGTAGGAGGAAAAGTCATGGCTGATTTTCATATTAAATTTCTCAACCTTCTCAGAGTCTTATCTAAGCAACATAGTTTCTAGCAATGAATGGAGAGAGCTGTATTTCCTCATCAGAGAGGATCTGCACATCCTCCATGAGGAATGGCATAATGAGAGAATGGAAAAGGAAATTACAAGACTAATATGTAGTTATCCATCAGCTCGGTCAAAGAAGATCCTTCTGTTTGAGGCCTAAATGATACTGAGCACAGTCAGACCCCCTCTCTCTGCCATTTGCTACCATTTTGGAAAGCTCAAGTCAAAATTCATGTCATTGTTGTAATCTTGCCATGAGTGATAGAAAGAAGACAATTAGATTTCTTCAGAATCATATGATAAAATCCCCATCCTGATTTGCATCCCATGAACTATACAAATTGACAGTTCCAGGCTACCCAATTCTGAGGAAGAGGCTCATTCTGGTTGATTACTACCATTCTCTGTTGGCCTAGGGGTGCAAATCAAAATGTCAGCTCCTAGCTGTCAGCTGTTTCATTTATTGGACCCTTTGAAATGTCACTTCCAGTGCAATATTCCCTGTGAGTTGTAAGAAAAGCACCATAAAACATATTAGGACTGGATATGCAGAAAGTTGAGAGTATATACAGTATGTCGGAAGTGCATTGTATTAGATAGGTACTTTTGATGACAAATGCTCACCTGCCTTCACTTAATTCAGAACCTAACAGACAAGGCTTTGCTTGAGGCTGCAGTTCCTGATGTCCACAGATACACCCCAGTATTTCTGAGGGTAAACCATGAGAGTCATGCAATGAGGTTTAGTGACCCAACATCCCAAAGGAGCAGAGCACCTTCCATTCTTTTGTCTTATACTGTACCATGTTAACCTTTTAATTCACCTTAAGCATCCATTATTTTATCTCTTCATCAGACCTTTCTTAACTTTGGCTATGTAACGTTTGTTGCTAAATTATGTAACCCATTTTGAATTAATTCTTACAAACAAAAATACTGTCAAAAGACAGCTAGTTTGGCCTGTTTGGTAGTTAGTAGCTTATTGATCTAAGGTTCTCATCTACTCTTCTGTTTAAAGAAGCCGAAGTTTTAGGAGTTTTTAGAGCTCTATTGGCTTCAACCACATGGCTGGGTAGCTTGTTCCAGTCTCCCACACACTTTGTTTTAAAGCTGTACATTCTCTTCCATGTAGACATGTAGTCCAGTCCTCTGGTTCATGTTTCTCTGAGCACTCTGAAGAAATATGTTGGGCTGACTGCCCTTGAGGATTGTGAATACCTGTATTAGGTCCCCTCATAATCTTCTCAGTTCAAGATTAAAAGGCTTCAGTTTTTTCAGCCCCTCAACGTTGGACCTTGCATTAACTTTCAGTATGTATCTGGTTGCTCATCTTTCGACTGATTCCAGAGCAGCAATATCTGTTTTGCAAAGTGGGAACCAAAACTGTACAGAATGTTTTAAATAAAGCCTGACTAGTACAAGGTACTACTAACATTTTCTTTGCCTTTTTTAATTGCTTACTCACTTTATCTGTAAGCAGTGTGCCAATCTAAACTCCCAAGTCTTTTACATAAGTAAATCTTATTCATACCCTAAAACGTACTAGAAATTGAACAGACATTGTTTCAAATGCATGACTAGTGTCAGTTCTAAGAGATTCTGATTCAAACTTATTTAATAATGGACACAGATGTGCCTTTTATTTGGAAGTTTCTATTTTTATGCATCACTTATTTTTGTATTTATCATGTATCATCACATTTTAATGTTCTTTTACTCAGTTCTCTTTCTTTTCGGTTTAGGATTAAGAATAGTTACCAAACTGGAATTTGTCACATCCAGTTTCGTACTGTCATATTAACTTACTTCGTCTGCTTTATGGGTAATTCCACAATTTCTCAATGCAATGCGAGCGAGCTGAGGACATGCTTTGTGCTGCTGGAATATTGTCATGTCAAAATGAGCCCACAGGAAGAGTAGCAGGTGAGGTCCCAGAACTTTGACTAATGTAGTTCCAGCAGTAAGGCTTCCTTCAATCACTATAAGTGGAGTTCTGATGCAACTAGGCAGTCCAGCCCAGACCATCGCACTTGGACTTCCCCATCAATCTTGGTGAGAAGTTGTGACTCATAATGTCCTAGTTCATGGCCTGTCATTGACAAACTGTTTGGGTCTTACGTCTTACCAGGTTATAAATTGTTGGCTGTACACACACCAGACAGGGAGTAACAGTACACTGCCCTATCATAGCCTTCAACGTACCAGTGGCACAAAGGCCATGTTCTGCTTATCTTTCTTGAATTTCAACAGGTTTCACATTCAACATGTTAAATCACCTCATCAGCTGTGGCCGATTAACTTGCTCATGAAAGAGCTGATTTAGTGTTTTATGCAAGAGTCAGTTTCACTCGAGTGTATCATGGTTAGTCATGATCAATTAACCACAATGATTCCAACAACAATTCTTCAATATCTATGTACTCCATTTTTCTCAAAAGATCAGTGTATAAATAGAGTGATAAGTTTCTTTTAAGGCTCAGCTCAGTATACGTTTCCACTATATACCCCATCTTGAGATTACAGATTGCTGTTTGAGTAGCCAATATTTTCTTCTCAGGGAGACCAAAGTAATTGTAACACTCAAAGGGAAAATTCAGTAACAAAGTAACATCCAGGGAATATTAAGTAATGCTCAGTGACATGTACTGTGTGGCATCTTTACTTCTTGTCACACTGTCAATTGAGTAACAGAGCTCCAGGTGTCAGCCAGAGGATGGACACCTTTCCTGGTGAGTCTCAGTATGCAGGCACATTGCCAACTGAGCTCCTCTGCTAAATAGCAAAATTAGGATCAGGAATAAAATACTTCCCAGTGTAATATCAGTGATTCATAAGCTGTTGTGTCAGAAATCTCTCTGTGCAATGCTTGGTATCGGGCCTACCATCGGAAAGCTTTAGGACTCTGTCCTGTGTAGTGAGAAGTGGCTGTTACTGGATGTCACTGTGTGACAGACACCACATCAGAGCTTTTTTCTTTTACTTCAGGGTATGAACAGCAGACAGCTTCTTTGTTGGCTCTCTTTTGTACATTCCTTGTTGCTGTCCCACAGGATGAGCTAAAGACAGATTCTACTGTTCAATGTGTTGATTATATTTTTTTATAATAAACGTAGGGTTGTTGATGATCTCATCTCATTATGAAAAGCAAAAATATTTTTAGTTAGTTTAATTAGATAGGTGCAGCTGAAAGATTACCATAAAGAATGATACTGCACCTATATTTATGAGAGGTCATGAATGCAAGATGGTTCCCACCTATTTTAACCAGACGTACATGCTTTAGGTCTACAGGATACAGGAAATAACAGAATCAAAACTTTTATTCTAAAAAAACAGAATAAAAAGTTAGAACAGGAACAGACCTAAAAAGGTAAAAACTGCATCTAAACAGAATTGAACCATAAGCTTTAAAAGCTATTAGTAAAATAATACTAATAAGGGTGTTTTGAATTAACCACAGGCTAACCTATTAAACATTTAAACATAAGAAAGAGTGTTTCTGTGACTCATTTTAAATACTATTGCATTTGAAGGTGGAGCTGTGCTAAACAATTTTTGTTACACAACATTTTTTTTTAACCTAACATTTATTTGGTTCTTCAGCTCACCATCAGCTAGGTGGTGTTCTAGTAGAATCTCAGGGTTCAACAACGTTCATTTTCGCTGCCTCAAAACTTTCTTTGCCTGCAATGTTAAGAAGTACTTTAATTCTATAGTAAAAGGTTATTCCAAGAAGCCATAGGTTCCAGTGTGGACTACTTCTGGCTACAGGTTTCATACTTAAGGATGAGAAATAAACTACTAAGAAAGATGTATTGTTCATATATCTCCCTCTCTCATGAGATGTAACAGGAAAGCAAATGCTTAGTGAAGTCTAGGTTTCCCTGAGTCCCAGATGCTAATGAATCCATGGAAACCCACCAAGAGACTTGGTAAATGACACCATGCCTGAACCCCAAGACACATACTAAGCATAGGAAATTCACCTTACCTTTAAATGACTCTGCTGTACTGTAGAACAGACGTTATTATTTTTAAAAATTAATTCTGATGATTAGAAGCAAAATACACTCCTATGAAGACTGCTATTATTATCCTGACTTGTTTATGCAAAATAGACCAGTTCCTAATGGATGTGATACAGACCTTACAGAGTAAAGATGACAGGCTTTGAGGGAAACAGATGCTGAATCTGAACCCCAGAGGGCATATGGTGTGGTTTGTCCAATTGGCATTATCACAGCAATTAGTCATTCCGAATGAGGTTAAAGCAGTAACTCATTTAGTGTTAAAATATCTTTTCAGCTGAAAGTCAATAACGATAAGAAAAGAAATGATGGATCCACAAGGATAATAAACAGACATAAAAGGTAAATACTATGGACCTAAAGTGCCCACTTAAATTCCATTTTTAAAATGTTTCGATCAACACAACAAAACAGCCATTTCTAATCAAGAATGCAGTGACACCACCTGAAGGAGGCTTCGCCTTCTGGATAATTGAATTTGTCCTTTACCTTGAAGTCAGAACACTTAGCTATTATGTGGCTGTAGCCGAATGTCTAGCAATTATTGTCAGCTTTGATAGATATTAACGCAAAACTGTTGTTTTAGAACATGCGGTGGTAATAAGTCAGTGTGAAACATTTTATTGCTGCTGTTTCTTTGCGAAGACAAAGAAGCCAGAAAGATTGATCCTGGGAAGCACTTTTCCACTTCCATTTTTTATTTTACCATTCTCAAAGTTTTGTGCATTCTCCCATGTTGTAGCATCTCTCACACGGGAACCTTGGAGTACCATTATGAAAGCACAGTAAAATGGAGTTTATAATGAACATTCAGGAGGGATGACAACAACCAAATTCACTCAGACTCAGCTGTCAATAATTAGCAATCACTCCTGATGTCATTTCCTCTCCTTTACACTCTATGGCTGTGATCCCCTTCTCTCCCTTGCATACATCTTTTACATCCCACCTCCACCTGCAGCTGCCCCGTGGTCACACTCTGCATGGGGGTCTTGTCCTGCTCGTCTTTGGTCTGGAGGTCAGCCCTCAGCCAAGCGGGTTAAGCCAGATTTTCACTAAACACTCCATAATCCTTTCACGAAACTTTTTTTCTTGGGTGTTGTTGTTCCTAGTGAAATATTGTTCAAGTGTAAAAAAGATACTGGACACCTGTTACGGGAGCCGGTCCAGACTCCTGTGAAGGGTAGTTCTGGACCCTGTGCAGACGGTATAATCTGGAAGTAAGTGGAAAAGATACAGGGACAGGGAAATAAAAACAAGATGACGAAGCCAGGCACTCTGAGCCCTGAACTCAGCTGGGTCAGGACGCAATAGAAGGCCTATGCCCTCAAGCCGTGGATGTAGGGCGACTTGGTGGTAGGCAGGCGTCCGTCTTCCAATGCAGAGCCGGGAGTAGCGAGAGTGCCCGGTTTAAATAAGGCGGGGCAGGATTGAGGGCAGTTGCACAGAATCAGCCAAAATGTGAAAGAGCCGGAGCGCCCTTAAGAGGAGGGATTACGATCGTGACAACACCATTACACAAATCATGGAAATCTAAGGTATAGTATAAGCAGGGGGGAACCATGGGAAAACTGCAAAATGACTACATAAAAAATCCTGTGACAAACATTCCTATAAGATATTTTTTGCTACAAAAATGACCTTGCTATTTTTGTAGTTAACTGAAAATGGAACTCCATCAATAGATTGGTGTGAGCTGGTTTCATTTTCTTCCTCTTACTGTGGGAAACTTTCCTCCTCTCTGTGCAGACACTGGGAGAATGGCACAGTATACATGCACAGGGCTGTGCTGTTTCTCTAGGCGGGCATTTAAGGTTTGCAGCACACATGGGGGCAGCTGTCTGCATGACTGCTCTTAAAGGATCCCGTGCTTTTCTTCAAGGTCTCCAAATTAGTACAAGACTAAGGAGGTGAAAAAGCTGGAAAAGAACTACAGTACATGGTCCAAATTCACTGCAAGGCAGAACATATACCCATTAAAGAAAAATGACTGAGAAAGAATTACAAAGATTTCCTTTTTTGAGTTCCCCCATGGATATCAAAGACTGTAATCAATGTACCTTAGCTCCTTGCAACACACTTATGTTTCAGTGGCTGACTTTCAGATGTCTTCCAGAAAAATAAGTTATTTTCCCTCAGGAAACACTTTTGTGTTTATTATATTTTTTTCCTGTGACAGCATGTAATCTTGTCAATTACAATTTCATATTGATTTTGCTGAGCGTCCACAACCAGCAAATGTGAGTGCAATATTAAAAGCACAAGTAGTTGGGTTAAACACAAGCACAAACACAAGGGCTGTCAGATTAGGGGTTAAGAAATCACATAGACTATATTTGTATGTAAGGAGGAAGCAGTGCCATTTATCTGAAGTGCCAGATATCATCTAAAGATCCTTGAGCATGAGTGTAACAATGTCTGCAAATGAAGGCCATTTGGCCCATCTAGCTTGTATGGTAGTTAGTACTCATTTAGTTTCATTTAGCTGTAGTTTGTAAAAAGCTAAGTTATTGTCTTGACCAACAAGCCTGGGACTCCAGCAGCCCTTTATGTAAGGACGTGACTCATTCTCTGTGTTTTAAACAGAACCTACACTTCCCCTCAGTGTTCTTACTCTGGTCCCTGTTTCACTGTTGTTGCTGAAAAACGCAAATGGGCTGACTTTGCCAATGCCTTTGAGAGTTCTGTATACTGGAATTTGGATCCATGATCATTTCCTCTGCGTTAAACTCAAAAGATTCAGCTAGCCTGTGTAAACAGGGCAGCTGGACCTGGAGTGTCAGATTAGGGGTTAAGCAGCCAGAGGGCAGTGGTGAGTCACTCCAGATACACAGAGAATTGGATTAGCAATACATACGCATAAGGATATTACAGAACTGGCCTCACCTGTGTGAAGCCAAACTACCTAATTAAAGGTTAGAGAGTCTCATGGGGAGACCCTCACTATCAAGGGGGCAGTGAGTAGTTGGGTCTTATAGTGTGACACAAGATGAGCAAGTAAGATCTTCACTGAAGTGTGTTGGTGAGAGGAAAGTGTTTAAGATCCTTACTCTTCGAGGGACGGTGAGATACCAGGTCTCGAGGTGAGACACTGAGGTACAATCTAAATCCTGGAAGGGCCGGGATCCAACAACAGGAGAAGACTGAGGAACGATACAGACAGCTGTAATGATCCCACTGCTTAGTGAGACTAGTAGGGGGTCAGGAGTTGTAAGCTGAACCCACCTGTTGAACGAAAGGTGGATGATACCTGTGGGAACTGTGGACAGCGCACTGACAGTAGAGCATTGTGGTGCTGCGTGCAGGCAGACAGGTACTGAAGCAGACTAGGGACTCAAGGAATCAGTGGTGGAGGGCATGCAGGTAGACAGGGTGTTTCAGCAGTCTAAGGACTCAGCATAGAGGCACAGTTCAAGTTCTGTGGTCAAGCAGGACGGGGGCAAATTCAGTGAACCCAAAAACAGTCTAAAGCACCATGGGGAAATATAATAAAACATGGTCAAAGGAAGACATGGTCCAAGCCAAGATGAGAATGAGGTCAAAATAAGCAGTAGTCAGATATCCAACAAAGGAACGGAGAAAAACAAGTTAGAGACTAAGAGAAAACAAACTCAAGAACAGAACTTGATAACGGAGCCCCAAGAACACTCAGAGCAGCCCTTAAATATCTCTGAACACCTGAAGCAGGCGAGGTAGTAAATCCTCTCCAGGTGACCCAGGTCTCCTGTGAAATCGGTGTCCATGGCAACCGGCACTAAGAGATAGGTGGGTGGAACAGTGGGCAGCTGCAACTCCATTGCTACCTTGCCCTGCAGAGTAGCAGCCGGAGCAAGCTTGACAACAGCATGTTTAAAGAGAGAATAGGGCTGTCTGAGTGAAAGACAGAGACTCGGGGTGAGACATCTGTCCATGTCCACTTAGGTTGAGCAAGACATCATTGGAGCTTCAGTGGATGCTTAGTCTTAGGGGAGACAACTGGTTAGTAGTGACAGGCTCTATGTTTAGGGGTGAGACATCTAGGAGTAGGAGACTTCTGCACATACAGTTATGGTTCAGAGAGTTGCAGCCTCAGTCATTTCTGTGTCGGCCCACTGGTAAGTAAGAAGATGGTTAGGAAATGGACCGACCTAAACGGAAAGGATAGAGTTGAGGTTACTTCCACTGCTACTCATCTGTGAGGTACAACAAAGTTAGGTAAGGCAAACAGTTGAGGACTGTGTCAGGGACAAAACAGTTGAGATAAGATAAACTTAATAATCCCCTAGGGGAAAGTTTTTATGGACACACATTAGTTATCACATCTATTGCACATGCATAACTCATCACAAAAAAGTCATGTCATATCACACATACAGAGTTTGTTACAACATAAACGGCTTATACTGCCCTAGTTGCATTTACCCGCACCATTTACTTCTATTAACTGCTTTAATATTTATATTGACCTTGGACCGCTAGAGGTTAGTTTTCTCCTTACTAAGGAGTTTTTGGTTCCTCTCCTCTGTTGTCTCCTGGTCTTCTGGTCTTCTGTTCTGTATTCACAAAATGTATGGCTACCTGCATTGTTAAGCGCCTTAGGGCAACCTTGTTGTGAAAGGCGCTATATAAAAATAAATTTAATTTAATTTAATTGAAATACTGAGCTCACAAGTCTCAATACTTATGCATTCAACGTATTTCAATTTTTTTCTCTTTAGTTCTTCTTGACATTTACTATGACTCATCTTGCCATTAATGTCTTCAGTTTACACATTCAGATCTTAAATAAAATATAGTAGTTCAGGTGGGTAGCTGCGTCAGCATGCATAGGCTGCAAAGGAACAAGTAATAGGTTTATTCCATACTGAAAAAAAGAAGAAAGAAAACACAACGTTTCGGCCATGGAGCCTTCTTCAGGTGAAGAAGGCTGAAGAAGGCCCCACGGCCGAAACGTTGTGTTTTAAGATTAAGATTAAAAAAGTGTTTAGCATCATTGGAGATCTTCACACTACACTATTTTTCGAGTCTGAAAAATACCTTAGAAGCTGTTAGGTTGGTACTAAAGGATTTTAGATTAAGAGCATTTATAAACCTTTTTTAAGTACTTTGTGTAAATAGCACAAATAAAATCCAAATTTAGAGTATCTCAATTAATTCTCCACACCATAGCTCTCTTGTATTTTTAGAGCATTATCTAAAGTTTCATTAACATTAACATAATTAGTCCTAGAAATATGTAGAAAAACAAATATAACAATACAGAATCATTACTTTTTATTTCTGTACTGGGAGCAACCAATATTGTTTACGTTTTTGTACTTTTGGATTCAATAATTCCAGTAATTACTAGGTCATTACAGCTGTGACCTCACAAGCAAGAAAGAGATGAAGAATGTTTACTGTTACAGCCATCTACCGCTTTTTACACTGAAAGGTCCCACAGTGCCTACAAGTATTGCCTACAACAGCATTGACTGGCGGAGAAGAGGTGTTCCACATTCACAAGTGTAAATCATAGGTGTCACCAGTACAGGACGAGTCAAGAGCAACAGGCTCAAGCACCTCAAACTCTGTGGCACAGCCAAGAGCACAATGCCACCTGAGCAAATACTGATCACTAATGAGTAATGAAATAGCCCATACAGGGTATCATTTACATCGTCTCAAACCTTTCTGGTCAAGTCACAAATTTTCATTGTAGCTATTGATCTAAACCTTCCCTGCTTGAAACTCTTATTGTTGGCATACTATAAAGGAAGATCAAGATGGTGGGGGTTTATATTGATCTTTGTGAGACAATACGTGGGTTGCTGTTGATCTCAGCCTGTCTCTTTAACTTGTCCTCTAACATACAAAAGAGACTATACACTGGGCTGCAAATAATCCAATTGCTTTACATCTTAGGTTTCCAAGGACAACAAGAATCCACAGATTTTCAAAACAAAAACATAAGAACAGCAAGAGAAGTACGGCTAAATAGACTTCCCCATGCTTGTCTCAAAGGTAGGGTGACTTTTTTTCCTTTTTTATCCATTTACCAACTTATAAAACCAAAAGAAAATCTTTAATCATCAGCAATTCATCTTAGGTCCTTTCTAAACCATCACTGAGAATTCTTCCCTTTTTAATTACCTCTCTAAGACAGCTGAAGCCTAACAAACCAGTCTCTGTGACAAATTTCCCAACCACAGGTCTTCATTGACACCACCTGTGTTCGATTACCATCCCTCTGGCCTTAATCACTTTTAAGGGATCTTTGAGCTATAGATTTTAAAAAAATTTACAGTTAAACATTACAGAAGGTTCAGACTGTGCAATATCCTGAGCCCAGAAAAAGACTGCATTCCCCGTACATTATCATAATTTCTAAACACAAACCAGGGATTTATTAAAGGGGGCCAGTGTAGGTTTTTTTTAAGTTTTTGAGGAATTTAACATAAACACAGATTTTAGGCCTCCTAATTCTGGTGTTCTAAACTGCTTTATCCAGTACAAGGTCATGGGGGAACTACACTCTAAGCAACGTGTGCAAAGCAGGATACACCCTGGACAGGACGTCAGTCCATCGCTAATACGTTAAACCAGATGGACTTTAAATCTGCTCGTTCCCTGAGAGCAAATAGAAAAAAATATTTGTGACAAATGCTTGATCCAGCAGTGGAGGAATCGAGAGCAGAGGCCAGACACGTTCTGCTTCAGCGGAGCACTGGCACTGACCTGCCCAGCACCGAGCCGGCTCAGGAAAATGAACATATCCTTGACACGAAGAGGACAGTAAATTCTCATCCTGCAGCACAATGAGGCATACGTTTTGTGTCATACAAATAGCCATTGAAAATGGCTTGTCCTGTATTCTGGCATTATATGAGTACATCAGAAAGAAATGTGAGTGCTGACAGCGGGGGTGTATACATATACAGTAGTAGGGGATGACATTTACAGAAAGATAACAGCGTTGTGTATTATTGTATGTTTTGGATAACTGAATAATGACCAGGTGAGTATCGTTGGAGCTGGAACTCGTAACTACCACCTAAAATGCCTTGTTTAAACAAGCTAAAACGAGAATTAGGATTATGTAGTTTCTGTGTGCTTAATCCAGGAGATAACAATATTAAATTGATGTTTTCACCAAGAGCACTGTCAGCACGAAAAATGCTTTTTTGAACTTTATTATTTAACTGAAGCACTACAAAGGCACACTTAATTATATATTTTAGATATTCGTTTTTCTGAGGAGAATTTCAGATTTGAAATCACTTGCATGAATATAAATAAAAAGTACAGACTCTAGAAATCTTGTCTGTTGAATTGTGTTCGAAAAAAAAATCTGTGGTAGCAAGCGCCCTGAAAGGAAGAAGGGAGTATGTAATTTTTAAACAACTCAACCATATGTGATATACTGTATACACGCTACATAATTTGATATTATATTTCCTCTTTCCTCTTTCTTAGTGGTATAGGAAAGCTTAAGCTTTCCTTCTGCTGCTAATGTCATTAACTTTCGCTTTACAAACGGGAAGATTACAATAAACACATTAAGTCTGTTCCAAAATCAATTCAATCTTGACAAAATGTGTTCCTGTGTGCTTTTTGATGTTCATTTATCTATGATACGACGTGCTACTGGGGATAATCTATATCGTTTAAATTAAACTATTGATGACTCATCGCTTGCAGTGTCTTCCCGCATAAAAAAATAATAAAACAAAATGAAAATTAAATGAAAGCCCGTAAGCTTCTGAGGTAAAAGAAGGCCTAGAACATATTGAAAAACCTTTACTTGAGACCATTCTTTCTCCTTTAAAAAACTTTGAGCCTCTCTGATCATATTTCATTTGCATCCTCTCATAGTGTTCTATGTAGAGAAACACTACAGCGGCAATCACATTTTTCCCGCACAATATATTTTGCTTAGATATTTATCTGATGCCGCTGGTGCAGTCTCACTGCCATTGTCCAGTCCCGACTTTCGACCCCTCGCTCCAGCTGTGCTGCGATACAGCTCTGATTGAGGGTTTCATCATGAACAATAGGCAAGTGAACCTCAAGTCACTTTGTAACCCTGAGTTAGGTACAATAGCCTTGAAAACGTGTATGCTACCATATGTAACCCGCCCGTATGCACCTGTCTTCTGAAAAGCCGATTTTGCAATGCTTGCTTTCATATCTTATTTTACATTAGTGTCATGCTCATTAATATATATATATCCAAATGCAGCAGTTAAATTCTTTATTATGAAAATTCTTCTTTCTCCAGTATGACTAGCGACCCAGATCACTGTAGTAATTGCAGGGCTGAAATTTAAATCTACTAGGAAAATCTGTCTCACTAAATAGTTGTCATTTTATTCTGTGGATGATTTGCGTCTGGTGAAGAACAATATGTGAAACTGACCCCAGACTTATAACCTTGGTGAAAAAAACAGCAGCGGGATAAATGAAATCGGACGTGTTCAATCTGAAACGAACAATTAAAGGAATAAATGAAATTATAGTTAAGCGGAACAACTACAGTACTGTATATGACTGTGATTCGTCAGTGTTAACAGAGTTTAATCTAATAAACGTCATCAACCAGAAACCGCTAATGGTTTCTTTGTAATGAGTAGGGAATTCAGAAACAAAACTCGGAATTCTGCACTTGCTACGTGGAAAATCACCTTAATTAAAAATGTATTTATCGAAATCATAGTGTAAAACTGCATCGCTGCACCCTCGCTCTTAATTCCGTTAGCCTCTGCACCACTCTGTACAGCCTAAGGGGACCCTTGCCACATGTCCCGGGACTACTACGGTCAACCACCTCTCTCTCTCTCCCCTAGCGATGTAGCACGCCCTCTATAATAAAAAAGGGCAGTAAACCCCCATTTTGTTGAAACTGAACCCTTGTCTGTGCCACCTTCCAGCTGCCGAACTGGAGTGTACGGCCGTTCGCTGCAACAGTAGTACTGTACCCACGAGAACAGATGAACGTTTTTATTTTCCAGAACGTTTAAGTGATAAGTATACTTTTACTGTGTATGGTCTTAGTTTCCTATAATTGATAAAACTGGAAAGTATTTGATTTTCAAAAACCCAGTTATTCAGGAAAGATGTCATGTCATGTACCAAACCACACGGTGCCGCGGGAAGCCGGAGCCTACCCGGCAAGCAACGAGCACAAGGCAGGGTTCATCCTGGAGGGGACGTCAGTCCATCGCACAGCAAATGCAAGCCAGTCATACATGGGGACAATTTGGAGGCCATGGTAAAGGCCGATGGAGGAAATTTGGCCCAGACACTGGGATAACTCCCTGCTCTTATCGAAAAATGCCCTGGGATCTTTAATGACCACTGAGTCAGGACCTCGGTTTTACGCTTCATCCGAATGACAGCACCCACTACAGTACAGTGTCCCCTCCATTATTCTGGGGCATCAGGACCTACACAGTGGGTGTGTGGGCACTCCCCGCTGGTCCCACTAACACCACTTCCAGCAGAAACCTTAGCTTCTCCAGAGGTCTCCCATGCAGCTACTGACCAGGCTCAATCCTGCTTAGTTTCAATGGGTAGCCAGTTGAGAGCTGCAGGGTGATATAGCCGCTAGCATTCAGGAAAGATGTTCCGTGCAATTTAATCATTAATATTCAACAAAATGCTGGTGTAATAGTGGTGAAGATGGCTCAGACAGATCTGATGCTTCTTTCATGACATGCAAGCATTTTAAACAATTTTTCTGATCCCACTGTAACCTTTACATGCTAAAAACAGAAAAGTGGGCTCTTTTAGATGCAGTAAAATCCAACTGATCTTTTATTTAAAAAAAGAGGGATATGAGCAAACCAGGCGTGTATGCAAGAGATGTTAAATACTGCAAATTATGCTGTAATCCTCTGACAGGGTAATCAAATGGGGCAAGTGCACCTAGTGCGATTATGACCTGGGTTTTTGAAGTTATGACACTGTTAATACACATAGCAGAATTTTAGTGTCTCTTAAAAGTGCTAATTCTGCATTAACCACTAATTATGCTTTTTAAAGGCACGCAAGGTATTGTGGTACTTAAAAAACGTATGTTACCAAAGATCAAATAAATCATCTCACCATGCTTCACAACTTAAATCTCCATTAATCATTTCACCAGCATGTATTAGAGGTCCATTTTAAAAGGAGGATTCATTCTTGTATGAATCCATGTTTATTAATATGTATGAGAGTCTTGTAATCTCATTTTTTCAGCAAATACCAAACACACTATGGGACTATATCCCGATACTACTATTTCCCAACCTATTTCTTTGCCTCATTTGCCCAAACTCCAACATTCAACAGTTACTTTCCTCAGGACTTGTGGACTTGTCTGCTTGTCATGGAAAATAGCCAGGGTTAGGTGCTAGAAATAAGTTGAGCGGTAGTACAAATTAGTTTTTTTTTTGCCTTTAAATGAAGAGTTACTGGCTAAAATTACCATAGGTGTCCAGAAAAATTAGAAAAATTTGCAGACATTTCCCCCAAAAAAGATTATTTGAAAATGAAACTTTCCTGCCCACTTGCCATGCAATTCACGACCCAACCACTGTGAATTAGTTTACCATCATCTAACTGGAAGAAAAAGAACATTCTTAACATATAAATTACTTTCAGTACCCCAGGCTGTCAGTCAGCTCTTCCTGCTATCACTGAAATCGTTAACAAAGTCTTTTGTGTGACAAAGCTGTCAATATAGGAGGCAACATCAGTAGATTATTAATTCTCAGGCGTGATAAGAGATGAAATGCTCTCAGGGAAAAAAAGAACAGCTCAGCTGGTCAACAGCAAAACACTAAGGCTAACAAGAACTTACTTAGACACATGATAAATTTGCCCAGCAGCACAGTAGAGAGCATAACTGTTTGTTTCTAGGTCTGAGGTTTTTAGTTCACCCTTATTAATGCAGCTCCTGTCCATACTGATGCCTTTGCAGCCTTTGCTTAGATGTGCAGGGTCAGTCCTGCAGCCTGAAGATTACCAATAGGAGTCCAGACTCTTCCATTCACAGGCTGTGGATGAGCAGACAAATCAGATCTACTGTAGTTATGTGTTTATAGAATCGACTGGGGATATCCTTGCCTTCACTGAAACAAACTTGCTGGCCTACTACCCATAGAAATTTCTAGTGCTGCCATTAACTCTCAGAATAAAATGAAGGGACCTAACAGCATATATTCTGGAGAACATGTGATGAGTTCAAACAAATTTATGTTTCCTATTCCAGTTGATTTTAGCCCCGGCCCTTGAGAATCTAAGTAATTTGTCACTCAGTGGCCAATGAAGAAACTAATTACAGTAAATATATAAGACAATCTGATTCACTTAAAAGAGAGTGTGATTTGAATGAATGCCTAATAGCTTGTGTCTTTTCAGCATCAGGGTTAGTGACCCAGACTAACTAAGTACACAGATTCTGAACTTTGCTGTATATACAGAAGACATTCAGTCTCTGTACCTATCAATCTTTGCCCTCTGCAAAGCTTATTTCTATATCTGAGTATATAGTCCCTTATGGCTGGGGTGTCCAGACCAGGTCCTGTAGTGCTGGTATGTCTACAGAGATCTAATTGAATCAAATCAATTCATAAAATGGCCAGCAGCCATATCACTCTGCAACTTACAACTGGCAACCCACTGAGGCTAAGCAGGTATGAGCCTGGCCAGTACCTGGATGAGAGACCTCCTGGGAAAAACTAAGGTTACTGCGGGAAGAAGTGTTAGTAGGGTCAGTAGCAGGGGCTCACCCTGGGGTCTGTGTGGGTCCTAATGCCATGATGGGGACACTATAGTGTAAAAAGGCACCCCCCTTGGGATGAGATGTAAAACCGAGGTCCTGACCCTCTGGGGTCATTAACAATCCCAGGGTGTTTCTCAAAAAGAGTAAGGGTGTAACCCTGGCATCCCGGCCAAATTTCCCATTGGCCCTTACCAATCATGGCCTCCTAATAATCCCCATCTGTGAATTGGCTTCATTACTCTGCTCTCCTCCCCACTGATAGCTGGTGTGTGGTGTGTGGCACATTATGGCTGCCGTCGCATCATCCAGGTGGATGCTGCACAGTGGTGGTGGTGGAGGGGAGTCCACCATAATAATAAGAATTAGTCGGTCAGTATTGCTTTGATGTGACTTAGGAAAAATGCAGACACAGTGACACGTCAGGATCTTTCCTTTAGGAGCCTCGGTAAAAACGTACCAGAGAACCTGCCAGCTGTTTTGACCTTAGCTGGATCTGATCAAAGACCAGGAATTTTATCTGCTGTGTCAGCTAGGCTTCATAAAATCTGATTGTAAAGTGGCCTTGTAATGATAATGGAGGTCAATCAGACACTTTACAGTGACAAAAAGAGTGTTACATTCTGTTATAGTGTTGCCTGAGCACCATATTTATGGAACCTATAATTTACAAATTAACATTGAACAGTTCCCCTCTGACCCAAACTGCTTCTCTCCCTCTCTACTCATACGTTCTGTCACTATAAACGGAAAAATTCTTAGAGAAAAAGAGACAGAGTTTGCAGAGACAACATACTCAGGCATACAGTAGTCCCCGCTGAGTTACAGAAAACACATTGTTGTTCCTGTATTTCTCAAGTGCTCTCTTTTCTATCAGGAATTCCATTCAGACTGTTGATTGCTGCCTGGTGTGCATTATGTTTAATCAAAGATAAACAAGCAGTCTGGTGAACAGTCCCTAGACAAAGCCCAGAATGATGGAACAACAGATGAATTTTATGAGGCGGAAAAAGACAGCAAACTTTCCCAGCTGACTTGATAGAGTTTCCAGTCATACTCAATACTGGACTGGCTGCCTGTCTTGTTAGAATCTCCATGTTTATTAAAAATCTGTTTCTAAGCACAGGGGACGTTCTTTGCTTCAATCCACTGACTGGTTTGTTCTGTGATGGAACTAGCACAGTAGCCCACTACACCCAGGGACTTTGCAAAATAATAAAGTTTCTGCTTTAATATCCTGGTGTTTCTCTAGCAGGTCATTGAATCAGCAGAAGGTGTGCATCTAAATGAAAAAAAAAAACACTATAGTAAAACTTTAATACCTTTATAATGTTTTTTCACTATGTTATTACCTTCCATTTTCACTGCAAAGTACACAAAAACATTTATAAATGCAGCTTTATAGTATTTTTTGCATATTTTTACATAATTTTGTCTAGGTTGTAGCATTAGTATTACTACTGTGTCTACTATAGTTAGTTCATACAGTTCAAATAATGATTGGCAAAAGATTTATTAGATTTGATCATCTATTTAGCCTGATATCTGAATAATTGCAAAATTGTGGTCTGCATTCATTTCAAGTATCTAGATTGTTTTATGTTTTTCTGATTCATAGCCTTTATTGAAACTTCAGTCTCTCACATTATACAAACTATAACACAGATTTATAACCATTATATCCATCAAAAGCAGCATATTATTATTTAGATATCACAGACAACAGATGTTCTGTGGAACAAAGGCAAATTTCATTAATTACCTAATTAATTGTTACTTATTGCTTTGACTTATCTCACTCTGGCAGTATTCAACAGCAGAGTGGTATAGTGGTGAAGTGGTTAGGGCTGCTGCCTTACAGTTCTTGACTCTTGGATTCAATTCCACCTTGGGACACCTTCTGTATAAAGGTGCATGTTCCCCTGTGGTTGTCCAAGTATTCCAGTTTCCACCTCCAGTCAATCCTAATCTCAATTCTAATCTAGGCTAACCTGTGTTAATTAACATAACACTGCCTAATTCATTGACATCTTTAACTTGTACACTGTGTATGAGCACCCTGTAGGATGGAGCCTATAATAATAATACTAATTGCTTACACTTATATAGCACTTTTTTGGACACTCCACTCAAAGAGCTTTACAGGTAATGGGGACTCTCCTCCACCACCACCAATGTGCAGCACCCGCCTGGATGATGCGACGGCAGCCATAGTGCACCAGAACGCTCACCACACATCAGCTATCAGTGGGGAGGAGAGCAAAGTAATGAAGAATTCATAGATGGGGATTATTAGAAGGCCATGATTGGTAAGGGCCAATGGGAAAGTTGGGCAGGACTCTGGGGTTACACCCATACTCTTTTCAAGAAACACCCTGGTATGTTTAATGACTACAGAGAGTCAGGACCTCAGTTTTATGTCTCATCCAAAGGACAACACCTGTTTACAGTATAGTGTCCCCATCACTATACTGGGGCATTAGGATCCATATGGACTGCAGGGTGAGCACCCCCTGCTGGCCCCACTAACACCTCTTGCAGCAGCAACCTTAGTTTTTCCCAGGAGGTCTCCTATCCAGGTACTGACCAGGCTCACACCTGCTGAGCTTCAGTGGGTTGCCAGGTGTGAGTTGCAGAGTGATATGGCTGCTGGCCGTTGTCTACTGGGTTAGGGTTGTAACCCTGTATTGGACTAAACAGCTATAGAAATGGAAACTTAATTGGCATTCAAGTTGAAAAATGCCACTAGTGAATATAAGGAAAATGTATTTTTAATCTACTGTTTGTGTGGTTTGTGCTTCGAAGAACTATTAATTGATATTCAGGTTTTATGTCAGAACTAGGCCCTGTGTTCAGTTGCAGACCTGGGGAGCTATCTGCACATTGGAAGAAGTGGTTAGAAAATGGATGGATGGCAAAACCAGACTAAATTTCACAATAATCTGAAAAGGGGTCATTTTGGCATAAACTGTATGTGCAAATAAAACAACATGTACATTTTATAACTGGGAGTGGATCTTTTTGTGGTAAAAAGGCAGGTTTCCCATGAAAAATGTGTTCTATAATTCAACATCCACTGCATTTCAAAAGTAACTTGCTTTAGTTTTAATCTGTTTCTCATTTGTAAACTTTTTAGCTAAACAATGTCACTACAAAAAAAACTGTATTGCTACCACAGTTTACCTTGAAAGCCTTTTCTGTAGCTTCTACGTCTATGTTCTTATTTTATTTCTACTGTAGTTTAATGTAGTATTTGTCTCCTTCTGGGCAGATATTAGACTCAGTCACCCAGTTGATGAAGACAAATAAACTCAGTGATACTAGCTTAAGGCAACCACAGCAATTTGAATCCAATCAGACGTTTTTGTATCTTGATGGCAGTCACAAAAAGCAGGAATCCGGCACTTTAAAAAGCTTTTCTGGAATTACAGAATGACATACCCCTTGGGCAAATAGCTACACTTATCTTGGAGATGAACGAGCAGGTCTATCTTATGTACGGATGATGCACAAAGTATTACTCTGTGAATTCAACCTGACAGGACAGTCACAAAAAGGCGTTTTAAAAAAAAAAACGAGCTTTGTAGAGTTTTTTCTCCATTGTCATGTTTGTCTTTACTCTAAACACCTCAAAGTCTACAGGTGTTCACCATCCCTCTATCTCAAGGAAAGTCAATGAAAACACAGTTTTCCCTAAGTCTGTAACAGTAGTAAAGCAGTAAAGTCTGTAACATAAATCTGGCTTGATTTATATTTTTTGCTAATTACCAATACACTGGGGAAATTACAATCTGACTTTGTAACTATGGCAGTCTCTTGCCCTCTCACAACACCTGTGAGAGATACCTATAAACTATGTTGCCCCAATATTTCCAAAGGGACAAAATATTGCATCATCAGGGCCACTCCATTCAAATATTTAGTTCCAATGATAGTGAGCACAGAGGAGAGAAATGTCTGAGTGACATATATACGATATGTCTTCCACAATACATAGAACGATTCCCATATCATTATTACAGTTTGCCTTTAAAATGCTGGAGTCCGAAGCATTAACTGACACATTCAGTCCCTCATCTTACAGACTAACTCTTCATTTGTAAAATTTTCATTTTACAGCTTTAGTTTAAATCAATTTAACAACACAGTAGAGGTCATCTACTGGTCATCTTCTCTTACATGTTAATGCAACAATAATCTTACTGTAATCAAATCAAATACAGAAATACTGCCTCTCTTCTTCCTGGTGATCACTCTCCCACTTGTACATGTACATTAAGAAAGAATATAAACATTAAAACATGGCACTACTTTCTATAAGGCACCATTTCATTTTATTAAGTAAATTTAACTGTTTTAAACATAAGACGTTTGAAATAACATGAAAAAATTGTACAGCTATTTACTACATTAATAGCTATTCTGCAGTTAAGAGCTATTAAAGATTTTTTGTGTGTCAAACGAGATGTTATTCCACAATATTAAAATTCCTAAATGTCCTAAGGGCCTCATTCCTCCAGTTGCTAGCACTTTCCTGTCAGCCCTGGACCAGTGAGTCACTGAGCTTGGCAAGCAAGCTGCCAGACTGTCCTGATTTTTTAAAGCTTGGCAACCAATTCCAAATTACTTTAAGACCCCATTTCTACACCTTGGAACTCAATCTGTTACTAATTGGCTACTCAGAAGAAACCTGATTGGATTTTGTAATGTTTCTTTTTTGTGTCCTGTGATTATCTCTTTCCTTTAGTGGTACTCTTTTTTTTGTGAGGCAAGATTTCAGAGGAATGTGGGAAGGGGATTGAAAAGTCTATATTAGTTTAATATGTATATTATGCATCATGTATTTTCCTTTGTGTAAAACGCAATAAAAATACTTGTCAAAAATAACCCCAAAATTAGGTGTTGAGACTGCATTATAAGAAAATCAAAAGCAATGGGGTGATTATTATCTACAACACCAGACATCTGAAAAAAGCCACCAAAATTATGTCTGACCCCACTCACCCCAGTCATAACTTGTTTGTCCCCCTACCATCTGGCAGAAGGTTCCGGACACTCCAGTCGCACACAACTAGACTCCAAAATAGCTTCTTCCCCAGAGCCTTCAAGCTTGTGACGCCCCCACTCCCTCCCATCATACTATGATCTCTCCTAACTTCTTCCTATACCCACAATGTCTGTACTCCAACACCACTACATACACGACAACTGAATGTAAGCCGAAATTGTACTGTCCCTTCGATAGCTCAGTAAAACTGTATTAGTTGTAATATTTATTAATCACCGTACTAATTTTGCACTGTTCCCCGAATTACCTTGCACTGTTTTTGTCCTGTTGTATTCTTTTCTCTGTTTGCGGATTTTGCACAGTTTTGATTACATGTTATGTTATTACACTGTTATTGTTATTGTTATTGTGTTACTGTCTATTGTCTTATCTTCTGTTCTATTCATATACTACACCTGAGTGACTAATGAGAAACACTTTTCACTATACTATGCACCTGTGTAAGTGTAATGACACTAAAGTTGAATTGAATTATTCTTTTTGGTAGGCCCATAAGCAAGCAGCCACTACAGACTGGTTTATCTTCCTGACTGGGGCTCCTCAGTGCAGTCTTGATTATGCTCTGGTAACTACTCCATCCCCCATTTTGCCTGGTATCCTCAATTGTTGCTAACAATGAAGATATGAAGATACCCAAAAAATCAAGACTGGCATTAATCAAGTTCGTCTTGACATTTCTACACTTGCTTGAAGCTAATGCACCACTTCTTTCAAGAAATGTCTGGGCGAGATTCACAGAACCATTAGCTATCAGCAGCCAAATACATTAGATTGGCCAAATAATTCCCTCTGGCTTTCTTACTTTTCTTATATTACCAGACCTTCTCTTTTATTATTTAGTATACTATAAACACAAAGTGTGATGACAATATTCTTTTTACAAGGTAAGCTGTACAATTATGGCTATGGATACATTAAATACATTGGTACTGTATATACAGTATGAGCACACAGTTCGTTTTTTTTTTTGCTTATTAGATTTCTTCTTTTCTCATTATGTTACTTTATTTTCAGGAAGGTTTTATTAGCGAGTCGAAACATGTACCATAATATTTATCAGGCAACACACATACACACTCTTCCCAGTTGTACAGCGTTTCTCAACAAAGGTTAACGTACCGGGCTTCCATCACCCTTATAAGACAAGCTTGTGAGACAGCTGCTCAGTGATGTAAAGATATTAGTACAGTGCTCTAAGTTAAGAACAACCGCCAATTTTACCCACCTTTGTTTTCTGCATACATTGTTTTGGAACCCTTCGAATAATTAACAAATTAAATTGACTGTGATCAGAGAAACCAATATATTTAACATGCGAGCAACCTCAGTTACTTGCACCAAACTCAATTGTACAGATTTTCCAATAAAGGGAGAGCATACTGGGCTGTCATAACACACATCTGCCACCTTAGTGTTTGTAATATATTATAAAAGAGGAGACAGTTGTTGCTCAGGGAAGCAATGATTTTAGAAAATGTAGAGATTACAGTGAATATGAGTAAACAAACTGTGCAAAGGGCTCCTTGACTTTCGAATGGTGCTGCATAAACTGTATGTGGAGTGGTGGCTCTGTGACTGGAAGGTTGCTGGTTCAAATCCCGCAGCTGGCAGAGGAATCCTACTCTGTTGGGCCCCTGAGCAAGGCCCTTAACCCCAACTGCTCAAGGGGTGCTGTACAATGGCTGACCCTGCGCTCTGACCCCAAGCTTCTCTCCTTGTCTGTGTCTCATGGAGAAAAGCCGGGGTATGTGAAAAGATGAATTCCTAATGCAAGAAATTGTATAGGGCTAATAAAGAAACAACATTACACATTACAGTTATTTTCTAAGCAAAACCAGCCACCCAGACAGCTAAAAGTTATATGACCCACGAGGATCCTTTAGAGACTTCATGTTAAAGCTCAAGGTACAGTTAAAAGAGATTTGTTTGTACAGTTAAAAAGAGAAGAGGACCAATTTGTCTGTATTTTGCTCCACAGATCAGTCTCCACAAACCTATTGTCTTAAGCAGTATTTTTCTTTTTTTTCAACAGAAAGAAAATGATTCAAAAGCATTTCAGCTTCTCATTTTATTCAAATTAGCTTCATTCTCTCAGTGCCCCCTGAATGAACACATTTAAAACTCTCCCTCCTCTAACCTTAACATTATGGTTTCTCTTAATTAAAAAGCTAAAAGGCAATTTTTTCGTATAACCTCTCAATAACAAATTAGGCCGATTTTTATGTTTACCACGAGCATGTGCATCATAAAGTCCATAAAAGATTACATTATTTGACTGCTATGGGCATATTTTTCAGCTGTTCACACATGATTGCTTTCAGTAGGTAGCATAATTAGGACATCATGTGCATGACCGCTTGAAAATGGCAAAGATAACCCTATGTAATAAAACTGCAATTTATTTTATAGTTGAGCTGTGTTCTGCCCTGGCTGTGCCAGGAGACTGGCAATGATGACTCATTTCTTCTGGCACCTACTGGCAAAAGGTTATTATTACAACAATAATACAAAACTAGAACACGCCCACACATCAAAATTGACAGCTGTTATTAAAAAAAGAACTTTCATACCAGAGGCAGATCTCCCTGAAAGCATTTTGATTACTGTTACTTTAAAAGACAAACAAAACTGTCTTTTTATATCTTTTTTTTAAAAAAAACAACAATAATAAGAACAATGGAGCAGTGACAGAAAAAGTTCAGCCACCAAAAGTCCGAGATTTAGTCCTAGGAACAGTGAGCTAAGGACCAGCCACAAATTAATGGGACCAACGGGAGGGAGTATAAACATGGAGGAATTCAGAGATACATGATGGAGCCAGATTATTTAGAATTTGAAAAGTCAGTAACAAGATTATATTGAATTCGTGACCCTACCTACAGGCAACCTGTATAGAGATTTAAGTGTAGGAGTTATATGCTGCCAGGGTCTGGTGGGAGTCAGAAGTCTAACTAAAGAGTTCTGGACATATTGCAACTTACTGAGAAGAGTGTTAGGGAGCCCACTGAGCAAAGAGTAACAGAAATCAAGCCTTGATGTTATAAATGCATGGATCAAACACTCAGCATCAGACATTGATATAAATTGCCTAATGTGGGTAATATTTCTGAGGTGAAATCAAATTTTTCATGTAGGACTCAAAGAACAGGAGACGATAAAATGGCCCTCCCAGATTCCTGACTACAGCTGACGCCTGAATGGGGAAGCCATCCACCATTACTGTGAACCTCTCTAGCTTTTCCAGTTTTGTCACCGTTTAGCTTCAAGTTATTAGATGTCAACCAGAGCTTGATGTCAC